>NC_081521.1:26670975-26970975 GCF_030273125.1 Centropristis striata | reverse complement strand
CGAAAGCCCGGTGGCACTGCTCGTAAAACGGCCAGTCGACACGGTCGCTCCCACAGCGGACCTTCAGCTGGTGGTACTTGGTGTACTGCTTCCTCAGCGCCTTCAGTTTGCTGATCACTTGCATGTGTGATCTGTACACCCCCCTCTCCGCCAGCAGTTTGGTCATCCTGTTGTAAACCACCGAGTCCTTCACCGTGCCCGTCATCTGGTTCCGGATCGCCTCCGACCCTCGCACGGTCAAAAGTTCTCGAATTTCGTTCTCCTGCCAGTTATGCATCTTCTATTCAACCGAAGCGTCTCAACTTATTACAAACATCTCCCTTGTTGTATATTTGCGCCCTTTACGTCACATTTCTGCGCCGGAAAAAGACGTGACGAAAGATGTTTTTTATTTTTTTATTTTATTTTTTATTATAACTTTGTTTCACAAACGTAAAAAAACCCCATACAATTCATTACAAAGGCATTTCACATGTATAATCTACGCCAGGAGGGGCAAGAGCTTACACTAATATATTTAATAGTTCACAAATATCAACTGTTTTAATTGCTTTTTGGTTGTTGGAGAATTTAATAGAAGCGATGTACTGCCTGAGCTCATTGTGAAAGGCAACAAAATATTTTCTTCGAGCAAATTTACATTTATGAATATGACATTTCGCCATCTTCAAAGCAATGTGTGGCATCCTTCGTGAAAACAACATTAGGTTTTTTTATTGCTAACTTAACATTTGTGGATATAGAATTTTGCCAAAATCATTATCAAGTTTATTTTGATTACTAAAAAAACAGTTGTCTCTTGTTTTCTTGAGGTTTTAAAGAAACCAAACACCACATTTTCACATAACAAAACAAAAGGCTTATAAGATATGATCAACAAGAAATCTGCAAAGGTCTTGCCAGATTTTTTTAGTTTTGTTGCCAAAATAGATGTAAAAAAATTCTTCTCAGTCATCACCTATGGTCCACTAGAAGCGTGTCATAAGCCCTCGGCCATACCCTTCCTTTAAAAATAGGGTTT
The DNA here is from genome assembly GCF_030273125.1 of Centropristis striata. Lineage (NCBI taxonomy): Eukaryota > Metazoa > Chordata > Actinopteri > Perciformes > Serranidae > Centropristis > Centropristis striata. The sequence goes on along the minus strand of NC_081521.1, from coordinate 26,969,954 downwards.
ATTTTTAATTGTCAATATTTTGTTCTTATGAGCTGTAATACTGTATCATCAGATGTGCAGATTGTTTCATAAAATTTGATTCAATTAATCAATAATAATAAAGAAATGGATTCCATAATTCAGAAGACACAGGGGGATCTGTCAGCAGTAGCAAATAAAGCAAATGCATTAGGTTATTTCTATATTTATAAATTTTTTGAGGCAATTATGTCAGAGAAGAGGGACTACCTTGTATTACTCTGCTCTAAATTGTATCTTTCTCAATAGATATAGTGAATCGTGAATGTGGATATATGTTTTGCAACATGCATTCACCTTTTTAGCACTTTTTACATTTTAACATGGCATTTCTCCAGTGTTTTGTTGTTTTTTGGGGGGTGGGGTTAACCAGAGACTACACAATGGCATCAATAATATTTGTATTTTTTAGAGCTGAACAATTGACAAGATCATTGACTGAAACCCAAGCAGCGGGAGGAGTAAAAGACAAAGCCTTAATGAACAAGTCACTGGTGTTTCAAGCTTTGTCATCTTAATGAACACAGGAATGATCAGAAAGAGCAAATCAGTTTCCACAAACTTATAAATGTTAAGATCAAATTAATAAGATTAAGCTTACAGTAATATATTTAATAGTTCACAAATATCAACTGTTTTAATTGCTTTTTGGTTGTTGGAGAATTTAATAGAAGCGATGTACTGCCTGAGCTCATTGTGAAAGGCAACAAAATATTTTCTTCGAGCAAATTTACATTTATGAATATGAAATTTCGCCATCTTCAAAACAATGTGTGGCATCCTTCGTGAAAACTACATTAGGTTTTTTTTATTGCTTACTTAACATTTGTGGATATAGAATTTTGCCAAAATCATTATCAAGTTTATTTTGATTACTAAAAAAACAGTTGTCTCTTGTTTTCTTGAGGTTTTAAAGAAACCAAACACCACATTTTCACATAACAAAACAAAAGGCTTATAAGATATGATCAACAAGAAATTATTAAAAGATTAAAATAATTTGCCTATTTTGTTATCTATTTGACAATATACACTATTTTTCAAGTGTGCTTTGGAAACACATATCAAATACATTCCAATAGATAAGTTCATATTTACAGTCATGGAAAAAATTATAAGACCACCCTTTTTCTTCAATTTCCTGTTAATTTTTAATGCCTGGTACAATTAAACTAACTTAAGAGCTTATAGCCATTTTCTATGGTTTTCTTGATAATAACCAAAATCATTATAAGAAAACCATGGAAAATAGCTCTTAAATTAAACTCTTTTAAGCTATTTTTGTTGTTATCATTACATTTGTCCAAACAAATGCACCTTTAGTTGTACCAGGCATTAAAATGAACAAGAAATTGAAGAAAAAAAGGGTGGTCTAATATTTTTTCCATGACTGTAGATGGCATGTAGACTATAGGAATCAAACTAGAGGGAAACAGTTTACACAGTCACTATTACACATCTGCTTGCATTGGAAACAGAGAAGTGTATCCACATACTTGTTTTGGCCATACAGTGCAGTTAAGATTTTAGTTCCTCTGCCACAAACTGGGTGGCGCTATTACGCATGCTCCACGAGTCCAACACAGAAATGCTCCTCGGAAGAAACACGGACTGCACTTGGCTAGTTCCGCAGAGAAAAAAACAGCCACTGCAGTCACCCTCCTTTACAGCCAATATCTGACATCGATCAGTGATTAACCGTACGCCTGGAAACGGGCATGTCATTCGTCAGTGTTAAAGCTTAAGCATAGTCTGCATCAGCAGCGATCGGCGAGACAGCGTTTGGACAGAAGATATGAACAGGGTGTGGATGTGCTGATAGCCTGGTAGCAAGCTCAGCTGTTTGTGTTGTTTGGGTGGTGATGGAGAACACCGAGGAGTCTTCGCCCCTCCGGATCACCCCAACCGTCCGGGCGCTGAGCTCCGCACTGCGGGGTAAGCGTGAAAATGTCCCCGATTCCAGACGGGAAAACGGCGAGAGGATCTTTCCTGAGCCGGAGAAGCTTTGGTTCAAGGAGAGCAGCGCTAAAAACCTGCGTAACAGGGACTTCTTGTCGCCGACCACGATGCTTAACACGCTGTACGCGGACGGACAGGTTGGTTTGACTGATACCTGTTGGGGTTGCCTGCATTTCTTACGGGGGTTACTGTTTTTAACGGGGTTCGGGCCTTATTATTTTCTGTTAACGCCAAATGCACCGAAAGAGCCATTTTAACCCTCTGGAGTCTCCAGAAGCATGACTTCTTCATCACATCCAGACTAGAAAACAAAGCAGCGTGGAGCCCTACTGTACATTTACCTCTAAAGTTCTGGCTGTAAACTCTGTGAGGCCAGTTTCAGTTTGATGATGATATACCAAGTAAAACTGGAGACAAGGTCAAATATATTTAGTATAAAATTATAGAACTGGATGTAACCCTCTTGTGTTATATTTGCAACCTTTGCTCACATTTGCAACATTTAAAATGCTTTATTGAGCATGATAGTGTTTTGGAAGTTAAAAAAAAGATTCAAAATCACATTTTATGTTGGACTAAAGGACAAAAAAGACACAAAATGACTAAAACACACGCAAAATGACCAAAAAACCCCCACAGAGGACACAAAATGACTTACAGAGACATGAAAAGGATTAGAAAATGGACAAAATAGCCCAAGACTCCATCGGGTTAAAACCCGTCTCATACCACTCATGCAATGGTAGCATTAGCACTGATGTTAAACACAACTTAGCTGGTAAAACTTAACACACTTTGACACTGGATTCTTCCACTCAGCAGTATAGTCCCTAAAGGGGTCACGTCTATGAGTGATTCTGTTTAGCGCTGTAATATTTCAATTGACAAGGTGTTTTTTAACGGTTTCGAACGTGACTCGGCCAATAGGAAGTAGGGACCGGAACTATCTACTTTATAACGCTCAGCTGAGTCCAACTGCCGTACAAACAAGGTGGAAGCTGAATTAGATCCGACAAATTATGAATAGGTTTGCGAGATACTGGGGCAGCTAGATCCCCTGAATTGATCAGTGGTGGCCGCTGACTTTGCTCCATCATGATCGACCAGACACTAACAGCCTGCAGCAGTAATTATTAACCCATGAGTTGCAGATGCAATATGGGTCAGACAAACATGTACAGCTGTAAAGAGAAGCTAGCACAGTGAAACACACTGAGGCCTCTTCCATAGCTTGTTCATGTCAGCATGTCATCAAAATGTGATTTTTATTGAAACTGTGTCCTAGTGTTGCTAAATCATTTTAACAAGCACTTCATACATCCACATATAAGATGCACAGGATGTGGGTTTTAAAAGTAGATACCAATCTGACAGTGATAAGACTGCATGTTTAAAAACATTTCAGAGGCCTATCTTAAGGGGACAGTTCACCCCAGAAAGTTAAAAATACATTTTGCTTCTTACCTGTAGTGCTGTTTATCAATTTAGATTGATTTGATGTTGGATATATTGGCTGTAGAGATGTCTGCCTCCCCTCCAATATAATGGGACTCTATTGTACTTGGCTTATGAAAGCCTAAAACATTTTTTTGAAACACTCAACAGCAATCTCTTTCCAAAAGTCATGACCCTGTTACTCAAGAAAATCCAAGATCTTGTTTTGAACAGTGCCATGTATGTAGGAACTATACTAGAAAGAAAATAGTTCCTTCCTTACAATCTAGACAAACAGCTCTCTAGATACAGGAAAATGTGTGCTTTTGACTGGGGGGTGGGGTGGGGGGGCTGGCTCTTTAAGGTAAGAGCTATTAAGTATATTGATAATTGTTAAATTACACCCCAGTACAATGTCACCTGACATCAGCTGCATGGCAGTATGCTGTATCAGACTACCACTGTTACTTTGCATATTTGCAAATGTCATTTCCTCTCATATCTTCCCTCCTCACACACTCGCATATACTTTTGTTGATGCATGCATGTGTATGTCTCTAACGGCTCCCTGTACCTGCCTAGGTCCCTCCAGCAGTGATGTCCAGGGTCCTGTCCCTCCGTGGCGGTGGGGTTCTTCCTGTGGCTGGCGGGGAGGTAATGGGTGAGGGCTTGCGGGTGAGAGTGGACCGGGCTGCAGCCTTCAGGGCCGTCCTGGCAGATGGAGCCACAGAGTACCTGAAGCCCTCAAGTCAGAGACAAGGTTGTGTGTTGCTCAACTGCCCTGCGCTGCACCCTAAACCCAACACGCCCACTCCTGATACACTGACTCTGGGCCAGCTGAGGACTGTTCTGCTAGCTGACCACATGGGGGCGCTGTTGAGAAGACAGGGGTGAGTCTGTGGGTTAATTCCAGATATCTAAATTATCCACACATACATCCATTCCATTTGATGCTACTTTAATCCTAAAAATGTACTCTGTGCTTATATTTTACCTCAGTATAACAGTGGATCTAGTGCAAAAGCCACTAGTCGGCTAAAAATCTAATTGATTAAGAAATATATCAGGGAAATTTTTAAATATTGTCTGGTTTCTGCTTGTAAAATGTGAAGATTCACTGCTTTGGCCATTTGTCACCGTAAATTGATTATCTTTGGGTTTCTGTACTTTGTTGCTTGGACAAAATAAGCACTTAGTAGATTTTAATGTGAATTTAAAAATATATTCTGACATATTAAAGACTAAATGATTAATTAGTTAATTAAAAAAAGTAATTAGCTGACCAGCTGTTTATTAAAATAATTGTTAATTTCAGTCATTGATTAAAACTGTGGCTTTAATCAGCACCAATCTCTTTACTTGTCTCAGTTTTACAGTGTCCTATTGCCCCACACTGCCAGAAGACGGTGACATCATCACCTTTCTCCGAGCTCTGGGTATCGATTGGCCGGCAGCCCCAGCCAACAGGACCTACGAGGAGCGGGAGGAGAAGATTCAGGAGGCGCTGGAGAGCTCCCCGTACAGAGAGAGGGAAACAGAGAGAGGCAGGAGGACCAGCGGAGGAGGGAGGAAGGTAGAGGAGGGGGAGAACGAGGGATCGCTCAGAGTTAACCTGAAACGAGTGTTCCAGGAGGAGGGGCTGCTGGGATATGACCCCAGCCTCGGGACCTGCATAGGTGAGACCACAAGGAGATTTCTGTTCTATTGGTGTGAATGTATTCTAAATTAGTTCCCAAAATGCATAACTATTTAAAACATTGGGAGGGTTTCATGTGGTACCACACCTTTTCAGATGGTACTGTCTACTTACTTGGTAAGACGTTGTTGGTGTATGTGTTTCAGTACACAGAGACAGTGTTTCCCAGCTGGCACAACTGGACCTCGCCACTGCTGACTGCACAGTAAGACACGCACAAATATGCAGTATTTAAGCAAGAATTTCCTCTTTTCTCATTTAACATAAGAGACAAACAAAGCATTGATTCATATGTCCTTGCCGTCTCTTTCATAGGTAGCCATGGCAACAGTGTTACATGTGACTTCCTGTCAGGATGAGTTCCGCCAGCAGCAGATAGCGGTGCTGTGGAGAGCCAGCGGAGCGACACACACACAGGTACCACACACACACACACACACACACACACACACACACACACACAATTAATCATGCACTGCATTGTGTTCCTATTTTTACCTGCGCTGCTCTCTTTGCTTGCAGAGACATCTGGTGTGTGGGCCTGTGAAGACTCCTGGTTCTCACCTCACTGCTGCTCAGTATCTGCAGTAAGACACATTCTCAACATTTCTTTTCTTATGTTCTCTATGTTCTCTCTTTCTGCACCTGTCTTCCCACCCAGTCCCTTCCCTCTTCTCCGCCTCCACTTGTCCTGCCCAGCTCTCCACCAGACAGATGTTTATTATCACAAAAAGACACTCACTACGATCTCGTCTGCACTGTGAAATTGCAGTTATAATTAAACTCAATTAAAAGGACACTAGTGGGCGTTGTCTGTGCTTTTCTGTCTGAATATCTGTGCTGTTGCTGTATATTTTTAGCCCAGCTGTTTGTGTAAACAGGCTCCTATTGTTTCTCTGTGCCTCCTCTCCTCCAGGCTGAGAAGAGGTCAGATGAAGGAGGCCTCAGAGATGAAGTATGGGGATCAAGTGGAAGGTGTGATAAATCATTCTTAATCATATACTTTTCACTCATCTAACTGACCTGACTGATACTAATTAACATTAACTATACAGTCATGGAAAAACTTATTAGACCATTGTTTTCTTCAATTTTCTGGTTCATTTTAATACCTGGTAAAACTAAGGGTGCTTTGTTTGGACAAATATAATGATAACAACAGAATTTGCTCATAAGAGTTTAATTTAAGAGCTGATATCTAGCCATTTTCCATGGTTTTCTTGCTAATAACCAAAATCCTTATCAAGAAAACCATGGAAAATGTCTAGATATCAGCTATTAAATTAAACTCGTATGTGTTATTTTTGTCGTTATCATTATATTTGTCCAAACAAATGTACCTTTACCTGACTGTAGATAAAGTGAATTATTTAGTGAAATACCGCCTCCTTCTCGTCCTCCTATAGGTCAGACGTGGGAAGACATCATCAGGGTCATGACCTCTGCCACTGTCAGATTTGAGCTGCTGTCAACGGTCCACACAAGTCCTGTGAGTCCATCATTCCAGCTGTGTGTTTGCACCTGGATGTGTCATGTGTTGAGTGACAATGATTGACAGCTGTCTGTTCAGGTGACACTGGACGTCCAGAGGGAAGGGGGCGTGTCCACCAAAGGGCCGAGAGGAGGGGTGTTTGTGATGTATAACTGTGCCAGACTGCACACTCTGTTCGACAGCTACGAGAGAGGAGTGGAGAAAGGTGAGAGTTTTGCTCCGTAAGAGGTTTCATTACTCCGATAAACATCACAAACGACCAATACGCACTGTTGCCCTTTTTTTTTTTCTTGTCCTGTCCTTTTTGTTTCATCTGGTTTGTTGATGCAGGGCTCTGCTTGTTTACTTGCTATTCATTTTTGTCATCAGTCTTTTTTGTCAGGGATTAGTTTTTCTCACCTTCTGTAAAAAACAACGGAAACATAACTGTCGACTGTTAATTTCTCTGTTAAGTGACTGGTTTCCCATTAAACATATTTGAAACGAAGATTTAAAAAAAAGATACATAGCAGATAAATGATCTAAAGTTATCAAATCAATCAAATCAAAATTACTTTATTTATCCCCGAGGGGAAATTCAGTTAGTCTGGTAGAATCTCTGTTAGAATGAGACAGCCTGATGGCTGTAGGAGCGAAGGATCTTTTGAATCTCTCCATCCTGTAACGGAGAGAGAGGAGCCGTCCACTGCTGTTTTTTCGGCCCATAAAGGTTTTGTGTAGCGGATGATCTGGGTATTTCAGGATGGCCTCGAACATCTTGACAGTGCATCTCTCCACCACCTCCTCCAGTGTGTCCAACCTGGCTCCAACCACAGAACCAGCTCTTTAGACCAGTCTGTCCAACCGCCTTCATCTCTGTGTCTGATGCTGCCTCCCCAGCAGACTGCAGCATAAAACAACACACTACCACCACAGACTGATAAAACATCTGCAGCATCTTACTACAGATGTCAAAAGAGCTGAGCTTCCTTAAGAAAAAGAAGCGGCTCTGCCCCTTTTTGTAGAGAGCGTCAGTGTTTAGGGACCAGTCCAACTTATTATCCAGGTATACACCTCGATACTTATAACTTGGCACCACCTCCATGTCCACCCCACAGGTATTCACTGGCTGAAGAAGGGGCTTGAGCCTGCGGAAATCTCTGATCATTTCCTTAGTCTTTGAGGTGTTCAGTAGGAGATAGTTCTTGTGACTCCAGTCACTGAAGGCTTTTATCAGATCCCTATATTCAGATTCCTGTCCATTCCTGATACACACCACAATAGCAGTGTCGTCTGAGTACTTCTGGATGTGGCAGGACTCAGAGTTGTATTTGAAGTCCCCTGTGTACAGTGTGAACAGGAATGGAGCCAGAACAGTCCCTTGTGAAGCCTGAGCTGCTCATTAATGTCCCAGAAACACAGTTCCCCAACCTGACATACTGTGGTCTCCCTGTCAGGTAATCTGTGATCCAGGAGATGAAGGAAAGATCCACTCCCATCTCTGTGAGCTTGTTTTTAAGTATGTTGGGTTGGATGGTGTTGAATGCGCTTGAAAAATCAATGAACATGATTCTCACATAAGCACCAGTTTCCTCCAGATGAGCAAGGGCACGGTGAAGCATGACAGCATCATTCACTCCAGTGTGTTGTTTTTATGCAAACTGCAGGGGGTCGAGTTTGTCTTTGACTTCAGCTCTCAGTAGAGTTGTGAGTTGTAGAGTTGACATTCCCCCTGATGACTGACGGCAGAAAAGGCTTATATCTCCATTTCCGAGCCTTAACTTTTGCACCAGCACGGCAACCACAAAAACACCTCTTCAACTCAGCTGGAATAGGGTGATGGTGTCCTCCAGACTTGCTCCATTTCAATGAAAGAAGCTCCTCTCTTGAATAAACTCTTAAGTATCCAAAGTATCCATCAAAAATATATTTTTTTAAAAATACATAAAAACTTAGCAAATTTGTTCAAAAACAGAGAGCTATCAAACTTTTTCTGCTCCTCCATGAAGCACATTCTGGAACCATGCAAATCAGTCGGGCGCTCATTAAATATGTGCTAATTTCCATATATATCCAGGACATAAATCTGAACATTGGATAAAGCAAGTTTTAAAGTTATTATTTTATTTTGTTGACATATTAGATTCAAGTTTTTATTTTTTACAGAAGGTAATAGGGATATCTCTTTTTATCATTTCATAAATCAGAAAATACTGTCAAAAGCCATAAAAAGCTTTATTTTCATCATGTTTTTAGAAACAAAATGCTTTATGAATCAGGGTTTGAATGATACAAACAAAGCCCTCTGTAAAAAGTTAGAAAGAGTCTGTAAGTCCAGCTGAGATTTATGGCTCAGAGCATGAGAAAAAACTAATTTTGAAATAACAGCCTTAACAGATTTCATACGTTCTTGATGGAAATGACTATTTGAAGACAGAATATTGAGTCTAATTCATAGCAACAACAATACAGTAAAACACATAATATTGTGCAGGAGAGTGGGATCTTTCTAATGATGCCTGTGATGATGAGGTTTAGACTACGTTCACGGTACTACACGGTGCAATAGAATGCTAACTTTGAGTGAATTTAAGAGAAATCTACAAAATAATGTAAAACATACACCTTAATCTTTGTTTTGCTTGATTTCATTCCACTATTCTGAATGAAGACATGTTATGGGAGAAATATAGTTCAAAACCTCAAAATTGACCTGTCCAGAAGAAACAATGTTTTTACCTGTATTGTCTCATCTTAAAAACAAAACGGATCAGTAAAACTTGTTTGAGTATCATATTGCATTGTTTATATAGTTTGATTTTCATTGTTTATTTGCAGGTCTATACCCAGAAATCCCTGAGGGCCCCGAGCTAGACTTCTCTGCTCTGAAAGAAGAGGTACCACACTGTGCTCTGCTCTGCTATTCTATTCTGTTCTGACCCTCCCTTTCAGTTTAATTTCCTTAGATTTCCTTTGTTTTATATTTCTTTCTTCACATTAACCCTCCTGTTACGTTCGTCTCTCAGGAACAGCAATAATGTTCGTGGGTCATTTTGACCCTGGGCATGCAAAGTGTCAGAAACTAAAAAACCCCAATAAACATTGTTTATATCTCATCATAAACTCCATTACTTATCATTTCAACAGCTCTTGGTTCAATGAGGATAATTCACTTGTTTTTGTAAAAAAAAATGCATGTTAAAACTTTTTTTATGTACATTGGAAAGACCTACATATTAATTTAAATAGTTCTATGTGACATTGATTTTTTTATTTTTTTTAAATTGTATTTTACATTTTTTTTCTTTTGTATGAAAAAATACTTTTGATTTTTTTTTTTTAGATTCTTAAACTTTGAAATGTTTTAATCCTACTGTGCCGTCTGTGTGTGTCGGCTGACAGGGCGAGTGGCTTCTCCTGTTCAATTACCTCATCCCGTTCTCCGAGCTGCTGGACCAATCAGGACAAGCGTTAGACTGTGAAGGAGGAGGAGCCAGAGTCAATATTAAGACTGAACAGGTCAGATGGTTGAGATGAACTGATCAAAGATGTGTAATTAACCAAAGAGATGTGCATCTAACTCATGTTTCTGTTCCTCAGATCTGTAAATTTCTTGTGTCTCTCAGTAAAGACTTCAGCTCGTACTACAACAGAGTCCACGTGTTGGGGGTGAGCATGTGTTTACTGTATATATTCAAACGTATTGTCTTGTTTGCTTATGTAGCCAACATCACATTTACCCTTTTACTTCCTCACACACTTCCTCCTTTCTCTCCAGGAGCCGCTGCCTCATCTCTTCAACCAGATGTTTTGTCGTCTGCATTTGTTGAGAGCATTGAGAGAGCTCTACCACAGCGCTCTGGACACCCTCAACCTTCCCCCCATCAGGCAACTATAGCCTCCACATCATTCACTCCTACTATGATCACTGTTGGCCCTCCCCCCCCCACCCATTTCACACAGTCACATACTGTATGTGTGGCAACTGCAGCTTCTTCACGTCCACACTTAATTTAGAAATGAAAGTGTATTCAACTGAGACACAGTAACCGTTCCCTCATTCGGAAATTTTAGAGCACAGACAAGTTATTCACCTGCCCACTGACGTACTGTAACTGTTAAAATATTTAGAGGACGTAATTCCCATAAATCATGTGATGTGATGTCAGTAAACTCAGTTTGATCAGAGCAGATAGATTTTTCTGGAAAAATGTTATGGTTGTTTCTATGTCAAGGTAACAGTTTGACATTTTTGGATGTACGCTCACTTGTTCCGATTGATACCACTCTCATGTCTATACAGTAAATGACGCTACAGTTGGCTAGCTTAGCTTAGCATAGCATTGCTTTTAGACTTTTTATTTTAACTTAGTTTTAGGCTATTAAATTCAATAAGAGTCTGTAGGTCATTGCCTAGACTCTGCTGAAAGTTAAAATTCCCAGTTGAGAAATAGTGTGACACATCATCTCCACTTAAAATACTGAATTTTCGCTTAACACTTTGGTTTTGGACGTATTACACAAGAAATTTAATTATAGTCATGTCGTCATGGCGCTTTTGAGTTTCAGCTGCTCATATTTACTGCACATGAAAGTGGCATCAATCGTATCCTCTAACTCTCTGAAACTGGGAATCCCCATTGGAAGTAAGATGTTAGCGAGATGTGAGCAGCGTTCTGTCATCAAATCCACACTGACTCCGTCCTCCGTCTCAGCTGTCTGTCAGCAGCAGCTCCCGGGGAGCTCAGTGGACGGCAGCTGGCTCACCTGCCTTTACTGGGCTGACTGACAGCAGAGATTGACTGAACCAAAAACAGTTTTCATGTCAACTTCATGTGAAAAAAGCAACGGTGTTTGTATGTTTTGATGCTTTGATTTTATTTTCACGCCCGCTGTAGTGAGTGAGGGAAATCTGCAAGTAGTCAAACAAAGCAGGTTCATAGACAGACTGGAAACAATTATCTATCAATGCATCAACAGCTGTCTGTGCAGATTATGCTTCACTGAACGTGACAAAAAAATGGACTGATAATGTTAATTACAGGTGGGGTCAGTGTGGATTGATGGACATTAAACATGCATCTTAAACAATTATGAATAATTGTACTTCACAGAATATCTATTGATATATGATGTCATCTGTTGCTGAATCTGGACAGAAAATATTTCCCTCTCATAAGAACACTCATGGAAAAAAATATTAGACCACCCTTGTTTTCTTCAATTTCTAGTTCATTTTAATGCCTGGTACAACTTAAGGTACATTTGTTTGGACACATATCATCATAATAACAACAAAAACAGCTTATAAGAGTGTAATTTAAGTGCTGATATCTAGCCATTTTCCATGGTTTTCTTGATAATGATTTTGGTTATTATCAAGAAAACCATGGAAAATGGCTAGATATCAACTCCTAAATTACACTCTTATGAGCTGTTTTTGTTGTTATCATTATATTTGTCCAAACAAATGTACCTTTAGTTGTACCAGGCATTAAAATGAACAAGAAATTGAAGAAAACAAGGGTGGACTTATCATTTTTCCATGACTGTATACCATGCATCAGAATTTCAACAATCAAATGTGACAACTCTATCTCAGCTGCTGTTTGTTTCTATTCTAGCTTTATTGTAAGTTTCACTTTAGGTCTAATCATGTGACCATACAGGACATTTAACCCTTTATCCAAATGGCTCATAAAAATAAACCAGAAACTGAAGTTTAGTCTGATTTTCGTGCCAAAACACCCCAATAAACTTTAATCTGACTGTTAAACTTCCCAAATTGGGTCATTGTTATCACCGCTCCTGCACACATACTTTACATAAGACACCTGAGTGTCTTAATCACTGCCTGAAGAAAAAGTCGTGCTTTTAATAATAAGCCTTGCTCAGCTGTTGAACGTCCTGTTTCATGTATGTTATCCACCTTGTATTTATCAATGCCACACAAATATTTATTGTCATTTAAAAAGAAAAAAAAGAGTTCAGGATATATATTCTGCATATGAGTCTTAATTGCTGTCCTCATCCAAACCCTCCAATCACAGTTATCCTGCTTGACAAATCACAAATGTTCAGTATCCAACAGATATAACAGGTGTTCATAAGTTATTGACAAAAAAACACAGTACTTTAGCAGAATTTAGGGCATCTTGCCATAATGTTAGGAAATGCATGAAAAGGCATGAAAAATAATATATATGAAGAGTTTTATGCCAAAAATGTTATTTATAAATTTTGGTAATGACCTAAAAATTGATCCTTGAAATGTGAAATGTGTTGCCCTTTCTGTCTGTTGAAACGTGCCATAGCTTGATTTGACTCTCTGCTACACATTATTTTGTATGTTGGTGTTTTTTTAAGTGAATATCTCATGTTGAAAACAAAACAATTAACAAGTATCAAATATCTTACTCACTTCTCACTGCATGAAACGTTATTTGAACCCCGGCAAATGTTTTTTTGTCCCTGAATGGTCTCTGGATTTTTAAAGAAAAATGCAACTTTCTTTTTTTCATTTTTACATTTTACTGAATGATATGTTAACAAAATGCTGATATCTTTACAGTGACTGTCTTGTTAACCACAGCTGTAATTACAACAGTATTAAAAAAGGAGAAATACAGAAAAAGGGTTGACTTTGTTTTTTCCCTACTTGTGATTGTCTCACTGTATGTATAAACAGATGTACTGTATATAATAATAGATACAGTATGTTCACTTCAGCCATTGGTGTGTTTTTCTTGCTGCCATCTCTTCATCCCTCAGGCTCCAACATCTCTGACCTTCTTCTCCTGTTTCTCACTCTGTTCTCTCTTCTCTTGACACCCATCTCCCTGCTAGGAGCCCTTATATCCCTGTAGTCTGTACCGTATTATGTACTCAAATTCAGAGCTTTAAAGGGAGGGTAGTTTGGATTTTGAAGTGGGTTCTATGAGGTACTTATCTATAGTCAGTGTAGTGACTACAGTAGATGGCGGTCGGCACGCCCCCAGTTTGGAGAATCAGACGGGAGTACTGACGGAGAAGCTAAGCAATGTACTGAGACAGTAGGGAAAAAAATGCACGTTAAAAATCAGTTCAATATCTGTTGGAGTGTCCCCTATATTTAACATATTTTCACCACTTTACCTGTTTACACTGGAGGAACTGAAGCTGTTCTATGCTCTATATTCAAAGCCACCAGCCAGCCGCCTTTGATAAAAACAGTAATTTTACCCACCAGAACACAGGAGTTGGTGGTCTACTGCGACTGGACCAATGCTGTGTTCTGCAAGGTAAAATTACTGTTTTTGTCAATGGAGTCTGGTGGATTTAAGCAGCTGTATAATTGGAATGGGCTACATTTGCTGCTGCCTCCCTCCACAGAGAAACAATGCTAAGCTTTAATGTTGGTACTTCTGCTTTATTTTCCAGTAGAGACTACTACTATCATCATTATTAGTCATGATTATGTTACTTTTACTGCTATTATTACCAATACCATTATACTACCATTCTATTTTGATAATATTACTATCCTTAATAGTCATATTCCTATTATCAGTATTACTACTATTACTGATACTACTTATTATTTGTATTCTATTATACACTCATGGAAAAAAAATATTAAACCACCCTTGTTTTCTTCAATTTCTTGTTCATTTGAACGCCTGGTACAACTAAAGGTACATTTGTTTGGACAAATATAATGATAACAACAAAAATAGCTCATAAGAGTTTAATTTAAGAGCTGATGTCCAGCCATTTACATAGTTTTCTTGATAATGAGTATGGTTATTTTTGTACAAATAACCAGTACAAATGTACCTTTAGTTGTACCAGACATTAAAATGAACAAGAAATCGAAGAAAAAGGGTGGTCTAATAATGTTTTCCATGACTGCATTTACCACAAATATGACTACTATCGTTAGTAACAGACATCATTGTAGTGTTAGTGCTATTATTGTTATCGCTGTGCATCTCTATCTCTATCTCTTTCTTCACTTCTACATTTCTAATAGTTTTCAATAGCAAAAAAAAAAATGTATTCTGAAAATGAAACAAACCAGTTTGACAGTCATGAACAAGAAGTTATCCTACACACTTCAGTCCGCGTATGGTTGCTGTGTCTTTCTGCAGAACTAAAATAACAATGACAGGCTCTACCGCTGTGTGTTTGTCTCTGAGAGATGTACATACTGATACTATTATTCTATACTGTACATAAATGCCATTATGCTCCACTACATCACATTGCCCTGAGGCCACATACATCCAACATTAAAAGACACACTGTATGTATATACAGTGTACGCTGTTAACAGTGATTCATCACAGTATATATAACCCTGGTAATATGACGGGCCATTTGTCTTTACCCCCTTTTTCTCCGTTTCCATCTCTTCCTCTGGCTTAGCGTCCTAACTCTTTTTTTTCTCCCCCCCCCCTCCCTTCTACTGATCATCACTTCCCTCTTATGGACCTCATTTATTTAGTGAAGGCACTGATTAATGGTTGATTACAAGTCAAACAAGTCAAACATTTGCTTCTTAATTCCAAATTCAGTGAGCTACTTTACATCTCAGCTCTGGCTAAAAATAATTTATTTCTATGAATTATCCAGGGTATAAATCCTGTAGGCTGTGGAGAATGTATTTGCTTTTATGAAATGATTGTGCTGCAGTGTACTCCTGGATAAAGTGAGAGACAGAGTTGATATTTAATAAATGAGGCCCACTGCCAACTTTGTACTGAATCTCTACTGCCAGTATATAGACCTGTGTACAGTATACTAAACATACTGTGATGTAACTCTGCTTTCATCCCTGTTTTTGCAAGTTCAGCATCAAAACAGTTGATTCTGCTGCATTCTGATGAAATCCCTATTCATTTTATATGCAGTAACATACAGATGCAAATATGTGATTAGGAGCTTATGAAACATGATATATGCTGTATTTATGATGCCATATGTGAGGATGAGGACCTCGGGACAACACTGGTCAGGCTTGATAACTATGGAGAAAATTATTCCTGCCAGAGAATTGTTTCATTGAGGATTCAAAAGGTTACAAAACAAAAGTGAATGTGTGCATGTGTGGATCAGGTGAGGATCTACCTATGTGTCTACAGTTGAGCAAGTTATGTGATGATACATAGTACAGGTTACTTATTAATTACTTTAGTTCTATGAATATATCGCCAGGCTTTTAAGTTTATAAAAATGTTTGTGTTGAAGAATATGATTTAAGGTCGTACCCAGAATGTTTGTTTTCCTCTCATTTATGTTCTTGTAAGTCCTTCAGCCTGCACACCCACTACTACTATCATCAATATAAGTCTCGATTGTATTACTTTTTACTGCTATTAATACCAATAACAATATATTCTGATAATATTACTATCCTTGACAGTCATATTTCTATTTTTAGTATTACTATTACTGCATATGTTATTATATTTACCACAAATACGACTACTATCGTCAGTAACAGACATCATTGTAGTGTTAGTGCTATTATTGTTGTCGCTGTGCATCTCTGTCTTTATCTCCAATCCCACATTCTATCTATTTTAATTGTAGTATGTTGATCTGTTGTATACAAAGACATCTATTGCACAACTGTCCATCCTGTGAGGGGGATTCCTCTCCCTGCTGTTACTCCCCCCGAGGTTTATTCCATGGAACAGAGAGCCAAACAATGAGGCCAAGCAGAAGCAAAACAAAAATCAGGCAAAATGAAAGCAAGAAGATAAGGAGGAGGATGACAAATGAAAAAATAAAACAAAACATGTCAATAAAAATAGATACGATTAAAATAATAAAAGCAACAAAAAGACAATATCAAATAAAAAAGTGCCAAAAAATGACCACTTTCAGCTGAAAATCATTATCATTACACACACACACACACACACATGCCAATTATAGTCATACGGGGTCCAAAACATAATTACTGATTACACCCACTGGTTTATTTTGTTTATTTACATGGTGTTGGACTGAAACAAAGTGTCTGAGGCACATGTTGTTAGCAACAATATAATAGTTTTATGATAAGCTATTAACTTGCAAAATTGGTTCTGTATTAATTAACTGAGCTGCACAGACAAATCAGTTCAATGCCTTTATAATAATGCTATTAGTGGAATATTTCACCACGATTAAGGTCACTTGCAGCAATTAGCATATAGCCTAGATAGGAGACCATGCAGGTAATTACTGAAACCTCTAAATTTAATGGAGGGAAGATGGTAACTGAGCATTATTGGTTCATGTGTACAGTAATCCTGCTGCACAGCTGATTCTCAATACTCAACAATTAAGGAATTAAACATTTTAATGATTTATTTAATAAGATCATTACAAGCAACTTTAAATAATATTGAGGATAATTGTGTCAGAGTGGTGTCATTGGAAAATAATTTCTCATAAACTTAAAACTCTATATTAATTACTTTAATTGTCTCATTTGTATTGGTAAAACCATAAGATCTCACATTTTACTGTCCCTAAATTGTTCTGCTGTACTCTGCTGTGTGTAATATTACATTCAGTGTCTTCCTGTTGATTTATAGAGTTTCCACAGACAACACACCCGTCACCTGTTGAGGCTGTCAGCTTTTTCTCCAACCATTTTTTTTCCAGGAGAGCGAGAGACGGTGCAAGAGCACGCAGTCATGATACATCTTCCTGCCAACACAACACACACAAAGAGGAATTGACCCATTGTTAAACAGTGCAAGAGCTCAGAAAAGAAACTACGCATTGAGACAGAATAAAACATTGACCATTTAGATTTGATTTGAAATAACGGTATAAACGCCTGACATTTACAGCCCTAAACCACGGCCAATAAATGTGGTGAGCCCAGTTTAATGATATGTTTCCTCCTTCCCACAACCTGTCCTGACCTGCAGTAATGAGCTGCACTCGGCTGAATCTGTCTCTGCCTTAGAAGACATAGTTCATCAATTCACAAACCAGCACACTTCAAAATTCATACATTTCAGCATTCAACTAATTCTCCCTTTTCTACCTTCCTTTTGTTATAGCCCCAACAGACACAACACTAGAGGTCCCACGATACGATTGTATCCCTGTACCTGAGTCACGATACGATATTATTGTGATTTTAAGCATTTTGCGATATGGTGAGTATTGCGATACAACATACTGCGATTTAACTGTTTAACTGCATTTTGTGTCCACAAAATTAAATCAATTAAATCAAATCAAGAATTGTTTTGTATATTCATCTCACTTCAGTCTTTTTATTTCTCCACAATGAGATTCAAACCCACAGACTAACCAACAAAGTATTCAGTCAAACTGAACTTAACTGATATCAAACATGTATGGACGACAACAACTGCAGCATTTTATCAAACTTTCCTCAACTTTAAGCTTCACTACTCTGATTTTTTTTGAATGGCAGATAAAAAAAGCTTAACTTTGCAGCGTTATTTCGACAACCTAGCCTATAGATTCCTCAGAGATTTCATATGATACCAGTATCTCCAGTATATTCCTAAAAGTGAAAAAACAAAAAAAAGGCGTAAATACTGATGGCCGCAGGAACTCTAAATATTTGCAGCCATGAATCGATACTATATTCCCAACCAAAATATCCCAATACTATGCTGTATCAATTTTTCCCCCATCTCTAATAACACACACACACACACACACACACACACACACACACACACACACACACACACACACACACACACACACACACACACACACACACACACACACACACACACACACACACACACACACTCATCCACACACAGATGCAGTTGGAGATGGAAACAGGTGGGTTTAAGTCTCAAAGGGAGTATGTTCAGGGGTGTCTGTGTGTGTGTGTGTGTGTGTGTGTGTGTGTGTGTGTGTGTGTGCGTGTGTGTGTGCGTGTGTGCGTGTGTGTGCTCACAGATGCGTCAGTCAGGTGATAAAGAGGTCACCGTTAGATTTTCTCACAGAGGAATCATCTGCTCCCGGGTCTGTTGTGTGCTTGACAAGAGCAAGAACACAGCTGTTTCCGGAGTTTCTCCCTTCACTGTTTCTGCATATTCACACACAGCTTTCTTCAGTTTGAATATTAGATCATCAAGCATGGCTGCACTGCAAATGCTCTCAATACTGTTCGCTTCTTTCTTTGTCTCTTTGTTTGTCATACAAATTGCACATGTGAGCACAGGCCAAATGCACATGCATACAGTAACACACAGAATATACATATTTTAAGATTTATTTTTTTATGTCAAGTGCACTCTGTTCTTGTCATGTGTTTGCTGCCTCTGGGTATGAAATCTCCCACAATACTCACACCCTCTGACATTAAACATATCTGAAAAACAACTGACTAGACATGCAGAGCGATGATGTAATCTCACCGCAGTCCAACAGATTCACCACATGGTGGCGATGTTTGGACAGGTTTTTAATCAGCTGACATCCAAGTCCTGAACCCAGCCAGACACACTGCAAAAAAGCCCAAGATTTAAAGGTGACAGCAGTCTTTTTATCGAGTGTATAATTTTGTCGGTGCACTCAGAAGATGTGTTGAATGGAGCTTAAATGGCAAAAATACATTTTTATAGGCTAAACATAACTGAAATATACTGTACATATGAAAGCTCACTACACAAATGTCATTATCATCATGTGTCTTCTTTGGTTAATTTAAGGGTGTATGAATATGAGCATCAGTGGTTTGGATCCTGAGCTCACTTTGTTGTGCTCAGCTTTCCAAACATGCCTCCCAGATGTCAACATCTGTGTCTTTATTCCCAGAAATGTCTTGGTTTTAGGGTTGTTTTACTTGCGTTTGTTATGTCATCAGTACTAATTAACTACATCACAGCTGCCTTGACAGTACAGACTCTTTTCACAAGTTTTGAACAGTTGTAGTTTGTAATACACCACAACTAATGAACTAACATTTTTACATTCAGGTGTTTTATTGTCAGAAAACTAAATAAGTAATTCATAGAGCTCACCAGGACTGTTACCAACAAGCTAAAGCAGTTTTTTGTTTCATCCTAAATATTGAAAACTGAACAAATTCAATTATTAAAGACTTTCTATGCATTTTAGATGTTAAGCTGCAATTCACAGGTGTTGTGTTTCACAAAATAAATCTTATAATTACCTTATATGGCTCATATTGAAAATGAGAAGGCATTTGGAGAGTACAGACCTCTACCAAGGCCGATGGTGTAAAGTTGTTCTTTCAACTTCGGTGTGTTCACAAGCTTTAGGTTGAAATGGGAAAACAACATTAATACACCAAAGAAGGTGTGTTTTATACAGCACATTGATAGCGGATTCTACTATTTTGGTGACAACGAAGAGCAAAAGAAACAGATCAGGTGATGTAATATGAAGAGGAAACTATGAGTATTCTGACGCCATGTGATTGCTGCACAGCTAACAATCTTCAGGAAAAGTGAAAGATTATTTGTGTATTGACCCATTGATTCGGATCCACTCCAAAATGTGACCAAGTTTTATGAAATTGGGACGGTAGTTTGTCCTTAATCTTGCTAACAGACAAGAGAAACTGCACCGAAAAACAGGCATTCATAAAAAATTAAATAATCTATCAGAAATTATAACTTTTAGAAAAAAAAGAAGCTGTGTGAAATGTAATTGGGCAATTCTTTGTGCACACAATACAACACTAAGAGGCATACAGAACACACAAAAAGACTTTGATTAGCAGCTGCTGATGCTGCAAAGCGTTTCAAGCTCAATTTGCACTTTTAAATGGCTTCACTCATTTTTTCCACAAGTTTCTTTTAACCTCTTTTGGACAGTAACTTCTAAGCTATTTTTGTGCAAATAGTAACTCCACTTTCATGTCTAACAGTTTGCCGTCTCAGTTTTGGACGACATTGTTCTCACCTGCACCAACTCAGCAGACTATGGCAGCAAACACTGCCGAATTCACACACTTCAAACGTGCTTGATGTGAATGCACCTTCAGACTGAGCGCAAGATAAATTACAATGAGTCTTTTTTTGCAGTGCAGTCAGGGCAGGTCCGGGAGGCTTTATCCTTTTCATCTCCCTCACCACCAATCAGAGAGTCCCCCTTACAAGACCCCCGCTTGCTTGTCAATCACTCCCCTCGGGCGATAGGTTGGAGCGAGACAAAAGAGGAAGGAGAGGGAGAGAAAGGGAGAGAGGAGAAAAGGGGGGGTGGGGGGGTGGACGTGAAAGTGGTTGATAAACACAGGGATGGGATGTTAGAGAGAGCGGAGCATGTAGAGTAATCGCTGAGTGGATCCAGTGTCTTGAAGAGAGATGAATGAATGGGGTCAGGGACGCCCCTGAGAATAAAGAGAGATAGAAGGCTGGATAGAGTGAGAGAGAGAAGGGAAGCAGAAGGTAGGATGGAGTAAATGCATGACGTGGAAATGGGCTGAGGGCTACAGCAGAGAGGAATTAAATAACAGAGAGGAAACATGGAAATGAGGAAAGAAAGTGACAGAGTGGAAAAGAAGGAGAGTTAGCAGATAAAAAGAGGAGAAGGGTGAGAGATTGTGAAGAGAAGTGTAACTGGGCGGAAGAGCGGAGAGTGTGGAGGAGATTAAAAAGGGAGGGGAATGGGAGAGAGGGAAAGAAGGAAGGGAAGCATTATAAAATAGTTTAGCAAGACATAGAGGGAGAAAGAGATAGAGGCGAAGCTTCAGAGAACAGAGAAAGGAGTGAGGAGGGAAAACAGGAGAGAGAGAAAGAAAAGCAAGCTAAGGAATCTAATGACTTCCTACTGGGAAATAAAAATAGACAACCGACGACAGGTGCTGTAGAGGGAGTCTTTTCTACCACTGCAAAGTCCTCTTTTAACTGAAATCTTCAGTCTCTTGGACCATTTCATTATACTGTATGCTGATGTTCTGTTTAAGTGATTTCAACTGAATCATATTATGCATTTTCCATCAGTTTTTGCATGGCAAACGGCCCAAAATACTACCATACCCATGAGCCTTACCCAATATTACTGTGGAGAAGGAGCCAGTCAGAGGTGTGAATCAAACCGTAGCAAATTCAATAGTTGCCCATTTCATCTACAACTGACCTAGAATTTGAACATGAACTGATTTAAAGTGCTTAATGTATTTTTTATGGTTTCTACAGAGTTTTCACCCTTACAGGAGCACACCACAGAATTTAAAGCTCAAAGATTGGTCTTAGTGGACTTCACTCCTTACATTTTTAAGTAAACAGCCTTCTACCACTGATTTTTTTTCCACACAAAAAAAAATCATGAACAAAAAATCAAAGCTTGTAATGCAGCTGCTGAGCGTTGGTACTGAAGATTGAACCAGGAAAGTTTCATGTTCGCCGAAGCTTCTGAAGTGCTCCGCTGAAAAGAAAATAAAGACTTTAACTTCCAGAAAAGCCAAACTTAGTCTTGACACTTTGCTACCATAAATTATAACTAGAAAATTTCTAAAGACATTTTGAGTGTGCTTGACTCTGGCCGTGACTCTCACCCATACATTAGTGACACTGCTGAGTAGTCTAAAGTATATTATCTCTAGCGTTGCTTAGGTATGTGACAGATCAAGCTTTCAACGTGTGTGTGTGTGTGTGTGTGTCTGTCTATCTGTGTTTCCCTCTATCTGTCTGAGTCTCTCTGTCTGTGAGAGAGAAGGATAAAATGGCTGAAAGTGCCCCTCGAACAGAAAGCATTCTTCCTGAACATCTACATATGTGTTTTGTGAAGAAAAATGAAGAAACTGTTTTTTAAAGCAATCAGAAGAAACTGGTATCTCTGCTTTCCTCCAGAAATGTCCCCGCCTTTTTATAACATGGCGGTCTATGAGACTGTTGGTGCGTGCTGGTGGCACATCTGTGCCCAAACTATAACTCTGACAGTTTTAGCAGACGAATGTGAGTGAGAAGACGAATTTTCCTAAGTTTCTATGAATAAATTATTTCTGTAGTGGCATCTGCGGCCTCAAGCGCACTTTCCAATGTTATTTTTTGACAAATTTTTCACACTCTCTTCAGGGTTACATTGGAAGGATTGTTTGGCGTGTTTTTGCAGAATAATTTAAAAACCATTTGCCAAAAACCCTTAGAAAAGTCATAGCACACTTGTCAAGGCCGAGTCAGTCGATTCGATACCTATTTAATGTATGTGCGACCAAAACTCCGGGAGGACTAGCCGACTGAAAAGAAACACGGAAGAAACAGAAGAATAAATAGGAAGAAGCCCGGTGGATAGTATATAGTGTGCTCTTACAAGCACACTCATAAATGTCTTTGTATCAGTCAGTCTAATGAGTAATCTCAACTTGTGTGCATGTGATTACACTGTATTTGACCCCTTATTCAACACCTGGTACTAATATGCCATAATGTGGCATGTTAATGACATCTCATCATGCGTTTTGCAATCATACCTGCTGTTAATAGATTAAATAATCAGATCTCATTGAGCAAATATGGTGGCGGAGCTGGCAGACGTGTCAACAAACATTGTGCCTTCCAGATTAAACAACACTGCTGTCTGGCTTGCAGGAAGAGATGGAGTTAGGTGCTTGCAATTATTATATTTTTCTTATAGATATAAAGGTACAGATACCATGTTGAAACTAGGTGTAAACAATGAAGGAGAAAGTGCTTTTTCTTGCCTACTTGAGTAACTATGTGTAATATTGTGTGTTTGTGAACCACAGACACACAAACACAAGATAAAAGAAATTATGACCATACATTCATATCCTGCGATCTCAACCAGCAGCCAACAGGCAGATTTATCTTCACTCTCCATGCGAGGAGATATACTGCTGTGTGTGGCTTCATGTTTACACACTACTCAAGACTGCACACTGCTCATATCTTACCAGCGTAGAAGCTAAGATTCTCTATTTTGAGCTGTTTTCATCCTTCAAACGCCCTCCTTATTGACTCAGCAGGAAAGCTCAGAGGCATAAAAAGCAGGATGCTGGAAAGGCTGGAGCCGGCGGGCAGGCGGTAAACCACTGCTGGTTTTTGGCTGGTCACACACTTTACATAATAAATGTCTCCTTTGACTTGTAATTTGCTCTTGATTTACATTTTGAGCCATCCTGACTGCGGCTACATTTATGGAAGTATAATAACTACTAAATATTAGAGAGCGCAAAACTAATTCTCACGCACGACTCGGCTTGAAAGTCAACACTTGAGACAGCGCAGTCACACACGTAAGAGCACAACCAGATTTGAGTGATCTGAAATTGAAGCACTTGAAAATGATCTTTTACTACTTATTACAGCAAGCAAAATCTGTTTCAAGTCATTTGGGACTGTTTAAAAAAAATAGGCTTATAAAATTGGGAACCTATTCTTTGAGCTTCATATGATATTAGAGTCTAATCTATATATGGTGGTATTTGGCATTCCTTCATTTATTGAAGATTAATTTCAGCCACACTTTAACACACATTTGGTGCACTTCTTGAGTTTTCTTTGGCTGCAGGGTTGTGTGTGTGAGAACGACTCATGGGATTGGTTGAAAAACATTTTAGATTGCCATATTAATATTCTTTCATATAAAAAATACTCTACTTTGAATACTAATTTGTGTCTGATATGTTTTTTCCACAAAAAGTTCAATTACCTTGACATCCATTCCTTCTCCCTCATTAAAAAAAAGACAGAATATATATGAATATGTAAATATTTTTCATTTTCAAAATATTATTGCTGGACGCAAATCATCTCCTGAAGCACTTGCAAGTCAGTTCTCAGTGTATGTGATCTGGAGGCTCGAAGTACAGCCCTGTGTGGGACTGTTTTCTTTATCCTACTCCCACCCGCTCCAGCTGGGCTTCTGACCAATAGCACCTGCTTACACAATGTGTGTGTTCCAGACCGCCCACTCCTGTGCTCAGCAAAGGTTAACTGTCCCTCCTGCAAGATTTGCTTTGGGTCTATTGGGATCACAATCCCAGTGCTGTCCTCCAATGCATACGCTTGTAACGTAGAGAAATTACTCTCTCCTCCTCTGCCTTTTAACATCACACTTCGATTTGATTATTATAGATGATTTGGCTAACTGATTGTCCTGTTAGTCCCGTAGTTTGTAGGCCCAGCATTAATTTGTCATAAAATGTGATCTAATCTAGCCTGGGTATACCCAGACTGCCTTGCGCGCTCAAATTTAATTTCGAACCTCCATCCAGTCTGGGAACCAGGAAGTATTCTTAGCCCTGTTTTAGGGATCCAATCACAGAGCGGGGAGGGACGGCAAGACGATGACGCGTACTACTCGGCACTTGGAAGCTTGTAGTTTTCCGCATCCAACATGGCTGCTGCAGACGCGAAACTCTCTTTAGCTGTATATAGTGTTTTAAATAGTTAAGAGCGAAAGTTGAAAGGCGAAAGGTCTCTCGGCGGCTCCGCTGAGATCACCGGCGTTATGGTAGCGGGGCTATTAGCGTCGCTTGCGGCTATTAGCGTCGCTAGCGGCTATTAGTGCTGCTAGCGGCTAATAGCTAATAGCCGCTAGCGGCTAATAGCCCCGCTACCGCGGACAGCGGAGCCGGCGAGAGGCCCGCAGCAGCTTGTTTATTGCCCATAAAATCAGTGGATGTGTGTGGCTGAATGACATGAGGGGGAATAAAGCATGAAAATAAATAATCTTGCAGAAAGCGAGAACTGGAGGAGCAAAGCAGCAAACAACACTCTCTCACAGACACACACACAACAAACATCCATTTCTGTTGCTCTACTACGTCATCTGGTATAACTGATCTGATTGGCTAAGAGCTACCTACAGACGCTTTTGATAGACATTCTAAGCGTCCAATAAACGGCTCTGGAGGATCGTAAACCACACCTCCTCTACGGAGAAATCCATTGCTCGTTGCCAGACTAGACCTCATTTGAGAATAGTCTGGTGTTAGCCAGGCTAGATCTGATCTGCATCAAGTACCAATTATAGACAAACACAATGTGCGTAACCTAATACCACATAAACAATTATAATATTTCAAGTATTTATTGAACACATACATGAAAAATTCATGCATGAAAAGTAAGTGAACCCTTAGATTAATGACTCCATCAAGAGCTAATTGGAGTCAGGATATAGCAAATCCAATCAATGTCCAATCATTGAAACCAGATTTGAGTGAGGTGTAGAGCTACTTTGACCTATAAAAAACACTAAAACTTTTTGAGTTTGCAATCGACAAGAAGCATCTGCTGATGTGAACCATGCCAAAAAAGAGATCTCTTAAGATCTACGATCAGGAATTGTTGACTTGCATGGAACTGGAAGACTGGAGACTGGAAGGGGTTACAAATTAATCTCAGTAATCCCAGTCCAGAGTTAGACAAATTGTCTACAAATGGAGACAATTTAGTACTGTGTCTACTCTCCTTAAAAATGGGCGCTCAGCCAAGTTGACACAATTCTGCACAATGCAGAAAGCTCAGTGAGGTAACAAGTACCCCATCAATGAATCATTGGAACTGGTTAACATCTCTGTTTATGAGTCTAACATATGCACAACATTGAACTGGCATGGCAGAACACCATGCAGGAAGCCACTGCTTTCCAAAAGAAAAACCCACCACATGCCTGAAGTTTGCCAAATAGCACCTTGACACTCCACAACACTACTGGGAAAATGTTTTGTGGACTGATGAAACAAAGGCTGAATTGTTCATGAAGAACAAGCAGCACCGCGTATGGTGTAAAAAAGGCACAGCATACGGACATGAGAACATAATTCCAACAGTAAAGCGGTGGAGGAAGCATCTTGATTTGGGGCTGCTTTGCTGCCTCAGAGCCTGGACCGCTTGCCATCATCGAGGAGAAAATGAATCACCAAGTGCATCAAGGTAGGAAGCGCTTAGTTTAGGTTATTGCTGCCAAAGGAGGTTCAACCAGTTATTAAATCCAACGGTTCACTTACTTTTTCCACCAGCAATATGATTGTTTCATGGATGTGATAAATAAAGACATTCATTTGTAATCCCTAACCGCACTCAGTTCGCGGGGGGTTGGAGCCAATCCCAAATGACATTGGGTGAGCCTGGACAGGTCGCCAGACTACCGCAAGGCACACATAGAGACAGAAAATCATTCCGCTCTCATACATACCTACGGATAATTTAGAGACACCAATTAAACCTAAGCTGCACGTTTTTGGACTTTGGGACCAACCCGGAGAGAACCCACGCTGAGACGGGAGAACATGCAAACTTCACGCAGACCCTCTTGCTGTGAGGCAAGAGTGCTAACCACTACACCACCATGGTGGCCAAAAAAGACATATAATATAATTATTTTTGTGGTATTAGGTTGAGCACGTTCTGTTTGCCTCAACTTGGGACTTAGATGCATATTTTTGCAATGTTCATCTTGCAAAACTCCTGTTTTTTTTTTTTTTTTTACTGCCGGCTTCCACCCAGAGCAAAGTTTAAACCACCTGCTCCTGCAGGTTCACATTGGGTCCCACAGGGACCTTGCTTCAAGGTTCCACCACACTTAAGTAGCAAATATAGCAATGATTGGCTTCCAAAGTACTTGTGCTGTCAAAAAACATCACATGTCACCTTTAACTGACATGTAAGGTGAGCACAGAAAACAGCCTTTGGGTGTCAAACTCCACATACATTATTCCGCACAGTGAAGCTCAAACATTTTTGTAATGTAACAAAAAGCAGAAGACAGTTTTGATTGTAGGGGGGCTGTTAAGTAAGCCACTTAACAAATCTAGACTAGATAAGCAGTTTTGTTTTTTTTGGTGTACTGGAGCCTGGGCAGGGCTGCATGACACACACACACACAAACACACACACACCTGCAACATGTTCTAATAGCCACTTGTAAAGTTTCTGTGAAAGAGCACACACAGATTCAGGGGGAACAGCACTACTTAAATTGATTTAGTCGGAGGATGAGAGTGAGGCTGCTGATATCACTGTGGCTGCTAGTGTGGAATAATCTCTCAACAGCAGAGACTCAGCATTCGGCTGGAATCAACATGTGGAGTATTTTTTGAACCGTGCCCCTTCAATTAATTTCCCAAACAGTTGCAAATGCGCCTGTCAAGTGCAGCAGCGGTGCAAGTGACAGGCAGGAGATTGGTGGGGGGTTTGGTCATGACAGGGGTGGAGGTAGGGAGGGTGGGTTGTAGAAGCAGGGTCTGTGTTATACAATAATTGAATAAATTGAGAATTGAATTAAATTAAATCGTATAAATTAGGATTCTGGGTAGACCTAATTGCTGTGAACTGCCGTTGCTTGCCCAAGGCTATAGCTCGTGGTTGAGATGGGGGCTGGGTGGAGGAGAGGCAGTGGCACTGAAGCTCTGCCCTTGGGAGAAATTATTCTGCAATATTTTGTTCTTTTATAGACATCAAAAAGCAAAGGAACAGCCTGTCATCCATGCATTAGAGAGTAAATGAGGGTTAAAGGAATCCACTTCCTGTGCTGTTTTTTTTTTTATACAGAGAAAACATGATGTTGCTCGGAAATAGAATGAAGTTTGGTAAAAAAAAACAAAAATCAAAACAACAACCCAGATTTCTGTAGTCAGATCTCAGAATATAAGAGAAGGGATTTCTATGAATGGTGGGGAATAGTGATAACTGATAATTACCTACTTCTCCTGACTGATAAGACAGTGGCTGAGTTTCTGATTTCACATTAAAAATAAGTTCATTACCACCAATTAACCATTACCGCTGGTTTAATATTCCATTGCTTTGACCTAACCAAATCTGACCTAACACAACAACAAAAACATAGAAATATTCGGACTCTTCAAATGTTCATTATTTTTTCAAATGAAGTACATCAAAAAAATGCTTTGACATAATCAGTCACTGCTGAATAGCCACCAGAAAATATTGCAGAAAAAGTTGATTTTCCAGCATTGGAAACAACTGCCTAGCAACCAAAAAAGACAGACTTTCAGAAAGAGAGTGTTAGAATAAACCATAGACTGTATATAACTAATGGACGTAGTGACTGTGACGTCACCTGTTGATCTGTGGACTGCCAAATTGAGGCATCAGTTTAGCGTTTCACTCGTCAACATCTTGTGTCACCATCTTGTTTCCGATACGGGGAGCAGACCATATTTGGACTGTGGAGGAGCGAGAGGGATCTGACGACACGCCTCTCTACACCTGCAACCCGACTGAGCGAAGTCGCTGCTAATTCATGTTAGCATTAATTGGAGCATTAACTGGAATGTTCATTTTGGCTAGCAAAAAACAAAAACAAAATGTCGTTACTTACCTCAGAAAAATGAGCAGCGACTGCTTGGAGTGTCTGTTAGTCCAACCAAACACTGAACAAGACATTTTTACTGAACAAAACGTTCAAATAAACTGCCATTAAGTGAAAATACAGTGAAAGGCTCAAAGTTATGAGACCAAACGGCTAAACGTCCTTTTATATATTGTATATATATATACAATCAAAGGCAGCCGCACCCCAAATCATACGATTCTCTATCTTCTATTTTCTTCTAAATGGGGCCATTATTTAAACTTTTAACATCAAATTGTCTTGAAGAATATTTTTTACTAGCGATTGAGACCATAGTTTTGTCCTAAAAAAAATTTCTTCGGTAATAAATCAAGTGAGACGATTTCTCATTTTGTATTGAAATGGATGGAACGAAAGCCACCGTCAGCGCCCCCTGCTGGAATTCGGTAGAATGCAGCTTAAGGCACTACCTGGTTTGCCTCACTGCTCAGACCCGGAGGTTGCCGCCTGGAATAAACACACCAACAAAGGTGTTAATATGGCTGAAGAGAGAGAATGTTGCTAATAGCTTAGCCTTCAACTAACTGTAGGCAAACATTGCCTCAAACCTCAAAGGGCTTTACAGAACCACACGTTCACACAGAAAACAGCAGTGTAATACTCTGTTATATAACTGCATTGGGATGATTGAAATGAAAGACTAGTAATGGTTCGGGTTACTGAATGAAGCATGTGCATGTGTTTGTCTGGTGGGAGGCTTAGGACAGAGAGGGGAGGGCTGTGTTTTCAATTTCTGCATGCTGCAGCTTTAAGGACAGAGTCAGTAAATGTACTGTGTTTTCAGTCATTAGGAGGAGATATTGTTCTCTTTTGCAACTATACTGTGTGATTTATTTTACTTAGTGCCACAGAAGCTCAATGTATAATGTCTAGGGTGTATCCACTGAGTGTGTATGTGTGTCTTTGGGGCATCAGTTAACTGGGTCCCTCCCTCCCAAAGCGGAGATGGTCAGATTTAATCTGATAAACTCTCGATGCAACAGCTGTCAACCAGACCCGGCCTGTCTATGACCCAATCTCCCTGCCTTCTCTCTCTCTCTCTCTCTTTCTCTCTCTCTCTATACCGATTTCTCTCCCTCTCTGTCTCCGCTTAATGCCTCTCTCAGCCTCTATATCTCTCTTCTGTATCTGGGCCTCTTTCACTATGTCAGTGTGTGCATGCCAGTGTACTTAGGATGACACATATATGTGTACCCCCAAGTGTGCATGTAGCCACAAACACACACACAAGTCCTTTCCATAATCCATCTCAGTCTCTAGTTCAGCAGATGAGTATCTGGTTTGATATAGCTTTTATTTATTTTTTTATACATGGATTTTTATTGATTTTTTTAACCATTACAACATTTAACAACAAACTGCCCAGACATTCTCAGCAATAAAAAATAACAATACAATAAAGGGATAAAGGCCCATGGCAGTGACCTTATCTTTCAACTACTCTCTTTACCAACCTATTCATATCCAGTGGTGGAAAAAAAATCTGCAGAATGGACCCACTCAGATTGTTATATTCTAAAAATATTATTAGATTATTTGTATTGATGCATATATGTAGCCTTTTAATTGTGTAAAAGTAGGGCTCATTTTAACTATTTAATATATTCTTGAGGTTTAACTAAAATAAATGTCTAATCACTATAAACTGATAATGTTTTTCATGTTAAATATTGACCTGAAAAGTAACTAAAGCTGGCAGATACATGTAGTGGAGTAAAAGTACAATATTTAAGACAACATAAGATGTGGCTTTATTTATCCTACAGTGGGGAAATTTAGTTGTCACAACAGCCCAAGATACAGGCGGAAGACAGAATAAAGAATATAAAAAATAAGACATATACATACATTCTATACACATCATATACATTTCTGCTATTTGGCAAATATTAATAATATATATTTATTAATATATATTTTTTGTGTTTGTTTTCCTGAAAGTACCTTGCATTTTACAGATATTGCACATTGGAAAAATATATTAGTGTGTAAAATAGGGTAAATAGGTTGTTGCATTCGCCTCAAAATTTAGTGGAGTGGAAATATTAAATTACATGAAATGGAAAAACTGAAGTAAATTACACGTACCTCAAAACTGTACTTACTTACGATACTTGAGTAAATGTACTGAGTTACACTCCACCACTTTTCTTATCTACCACCACATTCCTCCTACGGTCATTGAAGGGAGAAAAAGAAAGAAAAATAACTCCAATAATTTACCTAGGGGCTAACTGGATTTTAAGCTTTTTTTAAATGAACAAACTGACCGTGTGTGTACATGTTTTTTTTTTCTTTTCATTTTTTGTGCAGATGGTCTGATAGATTGAATTACAATGAGTGGGCAGTAAGAGCATACAGTGCTCTGCTGAAAGACACTTTGGCAGCTGATGAGCACAACATTCAGTGTTATAGAGATCGACCTTTGACCTTTTCATCGGGGCAGAGTGTCACTGCGTCGACCTGCCTCCCCATTCTCCCAGTAAGCTTTACTTATCTCTGCTGATGGATTATAGTGGCATTAAGTCATCTATGGCTGTTATAAGAGAGCTGTAGGGCTTTTGTTTGGTTACAGCCAAACCTCTGCATCATTAGGACCCTGTTAAAGATGAACAAACCATCCCAGCTCGCCATTTTTGTGTCTATTGTGTACTGCAACTGTTTACTGCATTGGATATATATATTTTTAAATCTTTCAGAAGTGTAAAAAACAACATTCTTGAATTGAATTGTTGCCTGCTATTCCTGTGTTTTGTTACGTTTTATGAGCCTCAGGATTACAAGACTTGTTCTACCTGTGAAGGTCCTCAGGAATCAGACAATTCTGTAACATTGCAAGAGTGTTGCGTCGACATGAAATAAGTCGACCTTGCATGTAGAATATTTATCACATGTATGTGTCCTCCAGGCTGAATAGCGAACCTCCATGCTCAAATATCTCGTAAAGCTTGCTGTGAGGCATTTTGATGAAATATACTGCATATCAAAAAATACTCAGTACTTATTTATTGCTATTTTGCACACATACACAGATGTTGTGCACATCTGTACTACCAGTACTCGTTTAGTAGTATAGTAAAGGCATCCACATGAAAAATGTGATTGAATGACTTGTTCCCATGGTATGAAATTGTCTTTTCCTGTGTATCTCAGGCTGAAAACAAAAGCTTAAGAGTTCCTTTTTCCTTTTTTGTTGTTATCATTATATTTCTCCAAACAAATGTACCTTTAGTCGTACCAGGCATTAAAATGAAGAAAACAAGGGTGGTCTAATTATTTTTTCCATGAATCTATATATTTCTGCATTTTAGTAGCAACTAGTTACCTCTGCCAAGGAGGATGTTTTCGGCTGAGTTTGTCTGTTTGACAGCAGTATAAAGGAAAAACTACAGTTCTAATTTTTACAACACTTGGTTGAAGGGTGTGGCACCAACTTACATTTTTGCGTGGATCAAAATCACAAAAGATCCGAGTGTCCTTCTAGTTTTCAATGTTTCTAAAAGGTATTTCAACTGAGCCTACTGCACATACCCAGATGCAGAAGCTCCTGAATACAATCACAAACCTCTGTTTTCTACACTGAGCAGCTCCTTTGTTGATGTTAAGCTGGATATTGAGATATAAAAGTTAAAAGCATTAATGGAAAAACTGAAAATTGACATATGAGTCAAAGCAGGCAAGGCAATTCAAAAGAAAGTCAAGATATCAATAAAATATGTACCAATGCTGCCAACATGTTCTCCCATTTCACGGCTCTTACATTGATTCAACTTCCTGTACTGACTTGAACTAACATTTAACTTGGACGTGCATGTCACTAAGCTCTAAAACTGCATTTAGCCTAATTAAGCTTTGGTTCAGTGGGATACCACAAAGTCTGTCAGCGTTCCAACCCTGTTATCTATTCAAGTTACATTATTATGTCGTATTTCTAAAAATGCACATTCAAGCCCCCTGCCAACACACACACACACACACACACACACACACACACACACACACACACACACACACACACACACACACAATCACTTTAAACATGCAAGCTGGCATCCACATATGTTAATACACTCGTTTTCTCCGTCTCTTTTGCCATTACACACACACACACACACACACACAGTCCTAATAAAAGTGCATATCCAGCATTAAGGATTGTGGAAGTAGCAGCAGGGAGTGGAGGAGTGTGTGTGACAGTGTAATGAACCCCCGTTGAGCTGAGAGCTCGCAACAGTTGGGTTTATGTGTGTGTGTGTGTGTGTGTGTGTGTGTGTTTGTGTGTGTGAGTGTGTATGAAGAGAGAAGGCTTCTGAAACTGGTCAAAAAATACAATACGTTTCTCACTAGGTTTAACATAAAGCCACGACCCATTTCAAAATCAACGTACAAGCTGATACCAGAAGAACTATGGGTAATTTGGAAGAAGAGGGGCGGCACATTATTGGATATACTTTGTTGTTTGTGAGTACACAAGCTTTGTCAAAAAGGTTTAAGTTCAGGCCTGTTAACACACATCCATTATTAGAGTTGGGTCAGATTACTTTGAAATGTAGCCAGTTACAAATTACACAACAACTTTAATGTAATTAGTATTGTATATATTGGATTACAAAAATGTAATCTGAATATGCAGCCACACAAAAATCCACAAATATTTTTATCTCACAAATAAATTTCAAATTTGCATTTTCAGCATTTGAGCACATTGAATATTATAAAACATTCCAAAAACAGTACTGGTGCCAGCTACAGATGGACTGTGTGTATTCTACCAAATAATGTATAATCTAGTAATACCAGAGGAAATGTTCATCTTCCATATTCAATGTAAATAAAAAGGAATAAAAACTCCTCATCATTCTAAAACAAATATTTGTTTATATTAGAAATTAATATATTTGTTTATATTAGAAATTAATATCATAAAAAAATATGCCATATGTTAAAGACAAGGCTGAATCAAGTAATCTTTAATGCAAGTAATGTAATCAAATCTGTAATCAAATCTGGGCCGAATTTATTTTTTGTGATCTGATTACATCATCCAAATTACATGTAATCCATTACTACCCAACCCTGTCGATTATGTACACTAAGTGAAGTGTTTATCCAGTTGCGAGCTGAAATGACAGATCGGATTGTTTTTTTTATTTATTTAAATAAATAAAAAAAAAAAACAATCCGATCTGTCATTTCAGCTCGCAACTGGTAATAATTTATTTATTTAAATAAATAAAAAAAGACAGAGAAAGATGTTTGAGCAAGACAGAAAACATCTTTGATCCATATTTATTTTGCACTTGTTGAACAGATATAATTCAGAGTCAGGTTGCAGCACACGTGTTCTGGTGTGAGACAATGCTGAAATATCATTAGCCAGAGTGACACAACGCAAATATCAAGCATGTCAGATTAGTCTCAGTTACATCATTCAGAACAAGTTGTGGCTGAGCGCCCCACAGCAGGGAGGAGACCAACGTTGTCTGATGACTTGAGTGTCAAGATCCACTTGAAACTGACTTGAATGAGTCTTGACTGTTAATAGAACATACTCTGTCACACTAACCCGCTCTGATCACCTTGCGGCCCAAAAATGGGTCTGCAATAATAGACACTGATATCGTTTACACACATGAAATCGTGGCCTATTAGTCTCTTCCTGTCTTAAGGCCACACACACAAACACACACACATCCTTGTACTTCTTGAAAAAAACAAGTCCTAACCCTCAAACAGGCTTTTGAATACCTAAGGACCGACTGAAACGTCCTCACTTCCCCTAAATGTTCTTACTCTTTATCCTAAAAACTTGTTCTGGTCCTTACTACGTAGGAAGTACAAGAACACATACACACACACACACCTCACCTCACCTTTCTATATTAGCCTCTATTACAGTCCAGCCCATTTCACTGAATATTTAACCAGAACATAATTTCCACTTCAGGACTGGGGCGCAGGGATGCGATTACATCTGCCACAGTTCATACACATCTATTAACACAAGAGGACAGAGCCGGACTTCAGTGTGAATCCAACTGTAACCACAGATTCATAACGAACAATGAGTCACATGCCTTTACTATAGGAAGACAACACACAGAAACACATACAGTATTTCCACCTAGTTTCTGCAGTTATTTATAGGACAGCTGCATTCTGGCTACATGTACGTGACCCATATAGAAAGCTGAGTATTGAATAATTTCAGTGATCAGCTTGATTTGCATGGTTTAGGAAAAAGCTTAAACATTTACAATAGTACTTGATAATTTTGTTAAGCATATCTTTTATTTGAGGTATCTGGGGAGGATTGTAACTTATTGTACACACCCAGTAGCTGTTTTCTTTCCAGAATCAACCTCAATCTTTGTTGTTGTTTTTGGTCAGAGAAAGCTGCAATTTATTGATTTCTTGACCCACTACTTGGCATTGTTTTTGTTTTCCTGACCCAACAAACCAATGTCAGAGAACTAGCAGCAACAAAGACCAAGTGATCAAATGCTTTGCACCTCACGTTGCATCAAATAACCTTTCTGAACCCCTTAGCGTTCCAGAGGCCCACTGCTTTTTGCCCACTTTTCTCTTTGTAGCTGTAGTGGGCTCAGTTTTAAAGCTCCTAGTAAGATACTGGTATAATATAAAACTAGACATGTGTGATGTTGTAAGTCCTCCCAGTAGACAATAAAATTTTGCCTCAATGTAATAATCACAGCTTCATGACACTACAACCACAAGCTAGAGATGTAGGGTATTCAGAGAATGTATGGCTTCCCTAGGTATATTGGCATCAAGGGGGTTTCTCAGTAGGCTACAGAATTTTTTTTTTTTTATGAAATTGCAGAATGCCTTTTTATATGGTGTTCATCAAGGTCTTGGTGTCTTAATGTTGTATTCGGCAGGGATTTTTGACCATTTTGATCTATTTTCGAACAGAAATGGTGATATTTAGCACCATAATTCAACATCAAATCCACATCAACCCTTAGATTACTGCAACAACATAGTTAAGCATAGGCAAAGACTTCCTATATCTAATAGTCAGGCGGCTTAGGACCAGATTTGAGAAGAAAGGGGACACGCTGGACAAAAGCACCAACATTTTTCCACATGCTCTCTATCACCATAGGTTTCAATTTCTGGTAGGAGCCATTTCATCAAGATTGCAGATCGGAGATGGCAGCCATATAAAGTCTATGAGAACCAATATATCTTCCAAGCCACTTAGAAGGTCAATCTTGGTGTCAAAATATACATTTTCTGGGTCAAAGAATCATTTAAAGCTATTGAGAATATCACTAGATGACTCACTGTAAATAATTTGTTGATCAAGATCTGACATGAGATGAAAGCGTACCCTTGATTTTTTTGAGCAGTGTACATGGCAGCTAATCCACACTCTCCTCCGTGAACATTGATTCCAAACATTTTCAATTCAGGATACCCTGCTGCAGCACTTGAAGCGAGTTGCCCAGTCTGAGTGAAAATGAACATATCTATTTGATCAAATAATCATCTAGTGATATTCTCAATAGCTTTAAATTATTCCTGGACCCAGAAAATGTATATTTTGACACCAAGATTGACCTTCTAAGTGGCTTGGAAGATATATATGTGTAAAGTATGTGGAAAAAATTTGGTGCTTTTGTCCGGCGTGTCCCCTTTATTTGGCTAAGCCACCTGACTATAAGCCCTTATAGCCTTTGATCTTTTTAATTAAGTATTTAATTAATTAAAACATTTTTATCAGAGACTTATCACTAGAACAACCTGACATACAGTACTGCATCTCAAAACTAATCTTCAGGTTCCCAGCTTTCAGATGACGTACATCACTTCTATGTGGCATCTACTGTTGAACTGCCATCTCCTCCTTAAGATCCATCGCCCCCAACCCCAATTCTGTATCACAAGGGGAGAAATATTAAGACTGCAGCTGATGGCCAAACTGTTTTGTGCCTTTCTGAGAGGAAATGAATGTCAAAACCAATTAGCAAGGCACTTTACATTCCACGTAAATAATATCATTGTGTAAACTGATTCACAGTGAAGTTAAAGTACATAATACACTATAAAGTTTTCTTTTGGAATGTTTTATGCATGTGTTGTCAGCAAGAAAGACAATAGAGGATAAACTCATGAGGTTAAAGAGAAAAGAAAATAATACATGACATTTCTGTTATTGAAACTGACTAGCCAATGAGGCAGCTTTCTCACACTAGTCGTGCCTCCATTTGAATGTGAAGGAAATTTTAAGTGAAGGTCTGATATGTCGCTAAAAAGGGATGTGATTCTGTACATCAACTAGTATGGAGCAAATGAACTAGGATTTGGCATAGTTTTGTCAGACGATGGCGCTGTAGGCTACACCGCTGTAGTGCGCCCAGAGATACAGAAGGAAAAATATTAGTTCAGAACTGAAAAACCAAGTCAACTTGGCCATCCCAACAAATCTATAAGAGCCAAATGGATTGGTCTTTGGGAATTTGAATCAGCCATGTGATTTGATTGTTTGCTACATCAGAATTTATTCAGCAATGGCGAAGCAAATGTTTCCATATCCCCTGTATTAGCACATCAACTCTTTTTCATCAAAGGAAAAAACTAGCTGAAGTATTTCCATTAAGCTATTCTGATACTTCAAAATACTTATAATAACAATAAAAGAATGGAAACACGTCTACTGACTGCCTCCACTGCTGATTCAGTATTCCCAACAGTGCTGGACACTTAGAAAAGCTACAGTGAGTTGCTGGCCAGACGCTCAACACTGCCTCAATGATGGCCGACAGAAGACAGACAGAACGGTGAGTTGTAGAGGCGGGAGAGCTACATTCTTGCACATGGGACACAACTGATCAGAGTGAGTCATATAACCCTATTTTTAGCGGTGGTTAGCACCTTTTACTCTCACATTTCATGTGATCAAAGGTGGTGAGAAGAGGGACGAATGGTGCCAGTTCCCATCCATGTTTTTAGGAGAGCTCATGTCTACATCCGATCCCCTATCATCTGTCTGAAAGGGTTTTGCGATAACACGATAATCTTTGGATCCTCCGCAAACTCCTACTGCT
The DNA here is from genome assembly GCF_030273125.1 of Centropristis striata. NCBI lineage: Eukaryota > Metazoa > Chordata > Actinopteri > Perciformes > Serranidae > Centropristis > Centropristis striata. The sequence continues at coordinate 26,932,009 of NC_081521.1, read as the reverse complement.
GCACTTATGATAAGTGGCTGTGTGGTTTAATGGGGCTAAAATGTAAATGTGGAAATGCAAATGCACTGGAATGCCTTGCAGTCTAGAGATACCTATAAAGAATACAAGATGAGTTGTTCCCGCTGTTCTGCTGAGTACTCTCTTCTGTTCTGCTCTAATGCACGTCTCAAGGCCTCGCCATGTTCCCTGATTCAGTGATTATGTTAAAAAGATAAGTCTATTCCTTCTATATCTCCCCATAGGGTTGGTTTTCCACCATAGAAAGAACACTTTTACTGGCTTCAATTAGACTGTCAGCTGAATGATGTAAATATGGACGTAAATGGGCTATTATAATAGGTATAATAGGTTGCCTATAATAATAGTTTGGGTTTTAACCAAAAGCGCAGGTGGGACTAATAGAGGGTTGGGGGTTATGAGTGCTTTGTGTTGAATGGCAGCCTGTCATTGGCTGCTGAGTAAAAGAGACTTCCCACTCGGCTCCCTCAGCCCCAAGATGCCTGTCAATCCTATCAGATCTGTTACACAAAGACTTAAACGTCTGATCTTTTATATTTCGTGTTTGTGTCAGAACAGCTGAAGATCTTGCCTTCTCGTTCTGGACACAAGGGGATTAAAACAAAAGTGATAGGTGCAATGAAGCTTCCTAACGTCACAAATCACACTGTATGTGAACTGACGCAATACCCTAGCGCAGCCAGATATTCATTTCAAGCAGCTTCTATAGATGTTTCTTCCTCTCAAGCTGAACTTTTTAGTAGGGCTGTGACAGAAACTGTCTCACCTCAACACAGCGGTCAATCTCCTGATATTTCAGCTCTCAACGGAGCCTCTGACTGGTCGACAGATTGAACCCAAGGCATCATGGGGATAGCTAATGGGCTGAGTCTCCAAAAAAAGACAGCGGCAGTGGAGACATAGTGGTCAGCTTCTGGGCAAATAAAGTTTGTCACATGCAAAAAATTATTAATTTAAGCATTGTCCTGTTTCTCTGACACTGTTCGGCGGATAGAGTCGACCTCCTACTACTTTTTTTACCTGATAACTTCCAGCACACAACCCAAGAAAAATGTAATTTTTAGTTACATTTCAATATAGAATGCAAGTTACACCTCTAACAGCAGCAATTTAATTACATTTTTCATCCATCTAAAAGCATGTTTTCTGCTGTGTATTACAACCTCAGGGGGATGTTAGCATGGGTATAGACTTTTAAATCTTCTTTAGAAAAATGCATCCTATTATTTTTGTAACCAGATTTCCAGTAATCCTGTAATCCTATTACACAAAATGAGTGACTTCCTAATGATGGCCAGTTAAAAGACAGAGTGGTGCAGCTGGATTAAATACTGATCCAATACAGACTGATTACCACCTATTGCTTTTTGTCTAACCATGTGAGTAAAATTAGATTGTTAAAGTGGGGTTACCTCTCCTCCCTGGGCATTACTGTAAGCCTATTGCAGGTAATCAGGAGCATAACTTTCCAATGCCGTGCTGTAATAAGGCACAACTCTCCCTCCTGGATTCAATATTGATCCAATTTGGTGTGATTTCCATCAGAGCTCTGGCTGCAGATCGACTTCCCTCATGCCAAACAGACAGACTGGGTGATGGAGGAACTGGAGCCAGGGCTGCACAAAGCTATGCTGATCTGAATGCAGTTTGACTCGAGTCCAGACCGAAACAGATCGAAATTGAACGGGGTCCAGTGACGAGTGGTACTTAGAGTCAGATTACAGATTTGGTTTGGAGGTTGATTACCAGTTTGGTTGTCTGATCTGCTGAGTGTGTCTCTTAGTTATTATTGTGCGTGGTGCAGTAGGAGGGATGTCAAGCAATGTTGAATGAAATCCAGTGTGAGTAGCGCAGAGGGAAAACGATGGCACTGATCCAAAAATGATGCGCAGGAGAGAGAGGGAGAGAGATTTGCTGCTGATGTAAGATTAGCAAAACTTCCTGTAAATCAAGGAATACTACAAATCTTTTGAAAAACTGTAGAAAAAAAAGTTTTAGTGTAAAAATATAAAATGTTCATGTAAAATTATTGGAGAAATACCATATTGTTGCAAGGACACAATTACCCCAAAGATAAAGGGACTTATCAGTCAAAATGACAATTTTTGCTGATATTTACATTTAAATTTACAGTAAAAAAAAAAAACCCCACTCACTTTAATTCTTACGGTGAAGTTCTTACAACCACAGCTGCCGGTATTTTATTGTAAATTAAACAGATTTTTTTCTTTCTTTTTTTTTTTTTTTTTTACAGTGCGAGCAATTCTTTGTTGTAAGGAAGTGATGGGGGTATCAAATAGAGAAAAAAAAACAAAGGCAACAAGATTTTGACACAGGGGACATACCAATAGTAACCAGGGGACCCAAAGCAGGTTTATTTATAGAACAGCTTTCATTCATTACACAAAGAAGTGTCCCAGCTGCTGTTTTTAAAAAAAAATAAAACGCATCTTGTCTGTGCACGTACATTGTTATGCAGATATGCTCGCCATTATGTCTTTGAAGATGTTCCTTATATCTGCAGAGCTGTGCAGAGTATCAAACTGCATCACTGTCATAAGCATAATTGCAGTAAAGATTTCCTTGTAGTGTGTTGCTGCCCCGTCCAACATGGAGGTCTGTCCCTGTAACCATGTGTAACTAATTTACAACCAATCTGGGTTCCTGAATGTCCTGCTGGCTCAGTGGGATATGATGCCTGCCACATACTCACAGTGTCGTAGATTGGAAACGGTTTCATGGAAAATGTGATGTGCCTTCCAAACACTCTCCCCCGCTGTATTGTGGTATCACTGGAGTTCTTCGTATTGGACATTTTCACAATTGCACCTACAGCATGGAAAGATGGTTTATGGTAAAAATAATCAAAAATTATATATATATATATATATACACACACACACACAGAACTGGGCATGCCTTAGGCAGGTGTGAAAAAATGCTATAAAATAAGAATGCTTTCAAAAACAGAAATCTTAATAGTTTATTTTTTATCAATAAACAAAATGTTAAGTGAGTGAAAAACAGAAGAAAAATTAAAATCAAATCAATATTTGGTGTGACCACCCTTTGCATCAACTCTTCTAGGCATTTTTTCACACCTGCCTAAGACTTTTGCACAGTACTGTATATATAAAGGGTAAGTACATTTCTACATAGTCATATTTCGCAATACAAAATCATGCAATCTGTGGGCTATTCCTAGGGCTACTTGGTCATCTTTGCAAATGTTTAATTTATCTGCACATTTATCTGCATATTATATAATTTCCTGCAATGTTTCATTTTACAGTTAAAGTCCAATTTCTCTGCAATTGTTTGATGATTTAGCCAATATTTTAATCTAATTTCAGATTAATCATATGGTAATTATCTGTAGATTAAGTTTAATTTTAATATGCATATAGTGTATGTTCAATGTATGTTTGAGTGCTTTAATTTCCCCTCGGGATAAATAAATCTCCCAAGACACCATTACCAAAAAAAAAAAGACTTGACTGTCCAGACTTTGCATGTTATTTGTAACCATTATCATTGTAGAAAGCATAGAGATCGGTTTCTGTTTCAAAAGCTGCAAATTATTTTTTCCAGGTTTAAATTTATGTTTTAAGACAATGTGCTGTGCTTACTGCATGATATAAATACATAGCATTATCATCCATACTTGCATTGTCACTCACATACTACAAGCATTTCAATGTAAGTTGTGTCATAGTTCATATTGTTTAGATCCAAAACAATTAAATCAAAGTTTTCTGTACATTTTATTTCAACAAGGTGGGCCATTGCTGTACAAAGACACAAACCACCCAGCTGAAAGCATTCAATAAGTATTGCTTTTAAAGATCCACAATTATAACAATGTAACTTTTCTTACCTTTTCTTTTTTTCTTTTCTTTTTTTTACCATTTGTGTAATCATATGAATTAAGCCATTTGATGAAAGCATTATTCAAATTTGATTTGGTCTCAGTGGTTAAAAATCCATCTGTGTTCACATGTCGTTTTGGACTAATTCCAATCGACGCATTACACAAACTGGACACAACCTCCATTGGCTCCTTTTACCAAACAATTATTGAAATCTGTCCAATCATGTAAGTCTGCATCATCTAACCTGTCACCCTCCTGGATAGGTTTCAAACAGCAGATTTGAATTAGATGAGCAGTTATTGTTAGCTGCTAGACTTAAGAGACAGAACTTAAATTAACACATTTCCATTTAATTACCGGAATTTGCGAAACACTCTGAAAACACTATTCTTATCTTGAACCACAGCACTTAATATTCGAAAATCAAAACATGCAGACTTAATTATATGAGATCTTAAGTGTTCACAAGCTGGTTTTTCACCCGTTAGCAGAAACTGGAAGATATAAAATGATCCACATTTTTCACTGTCTTGAGTCTGTTGCTCTCTGTATCATCATCACCATGCCCCTGAACATGAACACCGTGCTTGACTACTCAACTGGAAATATGGCAAAGCCCAGCACGACAGGGTATGGATTTTGAGAGTGGCTGTCCGTCAGCCCTTGAACTGCATAAAAACTGAACCGTAACGGCTCTCACATGAACATATTTCCCCATAAAAGGAGAACATGACACAACACAAGGGTTAAACTAAGGGATTGTCAATCATCGCTGGATGTGCTGGCCATTTAACGCTACAAGAAAAGCCAACTAGAAGAAAGATCTTTGCAAAACGGCTAGTAATTATGAGGAGAACTTGAATATAAAACTTTTGAGAGCTCTAGATAAGCAGGAAAAAGGGTTTTTGCTGATTAAGTGTAGTCTATTTTTAGCAGCACCTTGTTATATCTATATCAACTATTATATTATATCTAAGTTATCAAGTTATATTTATCAACATATTCACACCTGGCTGCTGCCTAGATTGTGGAGCAACCTCAGAGAAAACCCTGCATTAGCACAAACCATTTAATAAACAAACATTAAAGGAACATTTTGCTGGTTTTTGACCAATAAATGGTGTGTGGCTTCCCTCTATGTTGCTCCCTGCTTATTCATCAAACACAATTCATCTGCAGATACAACCCTGACTCCAAAAAAGTTTGGACGCTGTGTAAAATGTAAAAAATAAAATGCGTCAAATTTAGAATTAATGTATATATTTGCAAACACAAAAGTTACCCAGTTTACTTTATTCAGGTCAATGTAGGTTGTAAAGGATATGCAAATCATTGTATTGCGTTTTTATAAAAAATTTTAAGGTTGTTAAATCCAACTCTCTGTTAAATTAAGACTTTGATGCTGTAACACAGTGGTTTTCAAAGCCGCGACACCAGCAAGTTTCTTTGGGGGCCTTAGCAAATTGTAGAGAAGATGAGGGAAATTCAGCAAAAAAAGAAGATATTATTAGAAAATGTTATTATGTACACTCACCGGCCACTTTATTATGTACACATGTTCAACTGCTTGTTAACACAGATATCTAACCAGCCAATCACATGGCAGCAATTCAATGCATTTAGGCATGTAGACATGGTGAAGACGAGCTGCTGAAGTTCAAAGTGAGCATCAGAATGGGGAAGAAAGGTGATTTAAGTGATGAACGTTGCATGGTATTGAGTATTTCAAAAATGCTAAGGCCAAAATGTCTTGTTGATGCCAAAGGTCAGAGGAGAATGGTCAGACTGGTTCAACAGTAACTCAAATAGCCACTCATTACAACAGAGGTCGTCAGACGACCATCTCTGAATGCACAACACGTCCAAACTTGAAGCAGATGGGGTTCAGCAGCCAAAGACCACACTGCCACTTTATTAGGTACATCCCTCACCTAATCAAGTGGCCATTGAGTGTATTTTATTACCAATTATGTTTCAATAATATATAACCCATAAAAATGATGTCAACATGGAAAAGTCTGGGAACCCCGATGACCAACCAACATGAATACACACACACATTCTCTTGTTTGGCACTCAAACCGAAACATTTGACGTCTTTTATTTTCTCAACATCAGAGGAGAATCTCAAGCTGTGGCTGAATTATCGGTGTGGCACAGTGCTGCCAAAGCCCCAGCGGTGCTGAGGTCCTAAGCTGGCGGGGCAGCAAGCATATGTGAAGCCTGAAAGTGATGCTAATGGATTCTGTCCTTGTTTCTGATCCGTCTTAGTGCGCTTCCCTGTTCAGAATTACAAATGTAATTATTTGACTGTGTTAATATTTACAACACAGCTAAATTTGACAGATTCTCTCTCTTTCTGAATGGTATATGTTGCGCTCTGGTACAAATCTCCGAATATAATGACGCTCTGAAATGTAATAATTTAAAAAAATTAATTTCTTCTTTAATTTAGTTATACATTCTTAATGTGGCGTTTTGTGTCAAAGGCTCTTTACTATCCTAATGCAGCTAATTATCCACTTCTGTGTGTCACATTTACAGCTTGGCATGTTTTGGATATTTGTTCTTTCATTATGCATGTTGTGGTGTGATGCTATGTTTAGTAAACAGTCACACAGAGAGAAAGCTGTGGCTTCAGGGAGCAGTTGGGAGTTTGTGTAGTGAGCCAGCATGGCGGTTTGGAAGTTTGCGCTCTGGAAATGTAAAGCAGGCAAAGAATGAATAACAAGCCAAGATATTTATGTCTTCGCAGCATAATTTCAGCCTCATAGATGTCATCACTCTCACTCTTCTCTCTCTTTGCTCTCACCGCCGACTCTTCCTTCCTTCCTTTTGTCAACATCCTTTTTTTCCACCTCAACCATTGTGTCTCATCCTTTTTTACCTCCTACTCTCCTCCTTTTACTCACTCCTTAGTTTATCTCCACTCTTTATATTTACAACCCCCCTCCACCCTCTCCCTCCTCTCACTCACACTCCTCTCATTCTCTCTCTCTTTTTATTCAGTGATTTAGGTCACTGACTGACTAAAAGACTACACACAGCTGGCCTATAAACCGCTCTGCCCTCCTCTCCAGTGCCCTCCTCTCTCTCTCTCTCTCTCTCTCTCACACACACACACACACACACACACACACACACACACACACACACACACACACACACACTCACACACACAGACACACACACACACAGACGTTATAATGAATCACAATCTGGCTCTAACTGACAATATCCTGAAACACACTTGTTTATTTGGTCCATGATGTGCATCTCTGTGCTGGACTTCATGCCACAAATTTCTCTCTGCATTGACTTCACCTGTATCTGTCTTTCCCCTCATTTTCTTTAACTCTTTCCTAATATTTTCCCGCTTTCTTGCCTTCTCCCCTTACTTTCTTTACTCTAATACCACCTTCATCGTTCTCCCTCATCAGTCTTTTCATAAACAAAACTCTGTGACCTGAATAAAACGACTGATTCAACATCCTGCTCTATTTTCTCATCCCAAAGATCTCTGCTGGGGGTGTTTCATCTTTTTTATGTCAACACGATTTATTTCAAAACATTTTTCAGTTTTATTAATGTATTGTCTATTCACAGGGGAATCAGGGGATTCGGAGGTGACATTATTTGTTTGTTTGATTGTTTGTCGTTCCTGTGTTTGTTTGTTTGCTTCACATCAGCAGATTAGCAGTGGGTCAACAATTTAAGGAACAAATTGCCCATGCATGCAGGCTCGCCGCTCTCATCTGAATCTAATAATGTGGCCACCAGATACAGCACACAATACATGGATACACACTCATCAAGGCATGCACAAGGGCTCACTCACACACACACACACACACACACACACACACACAGACGAGCATAATCACATAATCTCCACCCAAATAATTAATGACATCATTTTGGGTTGTAGCTTCTACAATGCCGGCCAACTGGACGCCAGAGGTAATAAAGAGAGTGAGAGAGAGGAGGACAGGAACAAAGAAAGCATGTATGAAAATAAATGAGTAAGTGGTTGGTGAAAAGCTTAACAGACCACAGAGAGAAGGTAAAGGCACGAAAGGGGTTGAAATAGAGAGTAAATACAGAAAACAGAGGTTTTGGGTGGGAGAGAAGCCTATAACATTTTTAATCATATCATATATGTGTATATATATATATATAGTATACTATGGAAATAATATGTGTCTACCCCAACACAGGGGAGCAATAAAAGACACAACATACAAACAGGAAGAGAAAATAGAAAGCTGCAGCACAAATATAACCTGCATTCAATTCATTTTGATGAGGAGAAAGCAGCAAGACAGAACAACAAGCTCGGGTATGGCTTATCAAATTCCAGTGCATAACATTAACTACACATCCAGCAGAGATGGAGCAACATCGACACGCCACAGCAGTATTCAGCACCACCACCTGTTAGAATAAGTCCAATATTTATAATAAAATCTTTTGTTTCCGCACTCTAGATTCAAATTCAATACTTGATTTGTATTATATCTGCAGTTATTCTTTCCACAGTAATATCACTGTATGGTGCACATTTCCAACCACAGGTAAACCTATCTGGGTTAAGCCATTTAGATGTGTTTTATACCTAATTAGCTATGCAATAAGAGCCTATCTCATACAGGTCTGTCCGAAACTGCCAAGACATGCTGATAGTCAATTAGGAGCAAAAAAGACTTTTAACAGCTGTGTTTTTTTTAAGTACAGGTAAAAATAAATGTATATTGCAACGTCTGACTTTAAAATTTAATTGCCAAACAAGTACAATATATACGTTTTAGTAGGTCTGTATTTGCATCTGGTCCGTTTTTTTTCAGCCCTTTACATTGTGTTGCTTGTTAGTGTTAGCAAAAACACAACAATTATGTCATAGCTAGGACTAAGGTAAATGAGCTGATGCATTTAAGGATGTTTACCATAAACTGCACTGTTAAGAACTGTCTACAATGACAACTGGACTACAATGACTAGCTTTTTTTAACAACATAATATAACGCTACATCATATTGCCTCCATTGAACATTAGCTATCGACTGTGGTGTTGCTAGGTAGCGACTGGCGTTAGCTTGCGATTAGCGCTAATGCTAACGTAACGGCGGAAATGCCATAGCATTAAATACTACTGTGGTTGACAGTGCTCGCGTTTGCAAGTTCCTTGCAGAAGTTACGGAAGCAACCGGGAAATTGCACACGGCCAACAACGTGTTACAGGTTTTTAAACTTATTACTCACGGGGGTATGGTGTTTTGGGATAGCAATAAGGGAACAGAGGAGGAAGACAAAAGCTCACTAGCCAATGAATGAACTTGTTAGTGCAACCTTGTGAGTGATGCCTTCAAGTGTGTTTGTTTAATGTCAGTTTCAATGTGCCAAGTTGTGACATGTATGCATGTGCCGATGTAAAAGTAACTTACTATCATTTTTATCATTAACTGCCCTTGTTGTAAAGGAGACAATAAGTTTTAATGCCATATAAAGCAAGAGCAGCCCTTGCAACTTAAAAAATGGTGGTCTTCCCATGTCAAAAATATGAGCTGATGAGCATATATCATATTAAAGTGTGTTAACCATACAGAACATGCTCAAGATTCCTTGACTTGACTTGGGATGTGGTTGAAAGCTCTGCAAAAATCTTGTAAGTAGACATTGAGTCAAGATTATACTTCAAAACTTGCAAGCAGCAGTTATTTTGAAAAGTACCATTCTCCCACACCTACCACACATGTTTCAAGGGAGTATTTTCCTTAGGATTACAGTCACAGTCAGAAGCACATGGTTAATGTTGTAAATTGAAAAGAAACTGCTTGATGGGTTTAGTTACATAATGGTAATATCATGGTTTGGGTTGAAATAACTGTTTGTTTCGTAAGTTAACTTTTGCACTTAACTTATGGTCTCCTTGGTGAAACGCACATGTTTGCTTGGCAGCAAAACTACGTGGTGAGGTTTAGTAAAAGGTCATGGGTTGGGTAACATGCATGTAACTGTTAAGCCGTTAAACTGTTAAGTCACTGTTTACTTTTGGTTTCACACAGGACACGAACAGCAATCTCTTGGGTGACAGTCCTGTGTTTAACCTATTCATTCATCCACCCTGTCCTCCTCTTTATGCAGGGTTCCACGGACTTTGATTAGAAACATATTTGTGATACGGCAAAAATGAATGTAATCCAGAAGAAAATTAATTTCCCTCGAGACATAATTGACATTACAGTTTTTTGGGAACCAAAGTTTTAGGAGACCAGGGTGCCAAAACTATTGACAATGAATCTGAAAATGATTAAAATTAATTAACAATGTGTTGATGCAGATACACTGTCTCAGGAATAAACCCAATGGGCATATTTGAAAAGGTAACCATCTAAAAAGGTCTATTAAAAGAGCTGTTTCCTTATGTAACGACACTGAGTTTTGCAGCCTAATCTCCTCTTGCAGAGCTAAACTGTCAAACTGCATAGGAATTAAATGACCTAAAGGGAGCAAATTTAAATTGAATGTGAACAAGACAGAGAGCGAGAGAAGAGGAGCTGAGGATGGAGACTTTAATGATGAAATGAGTAGCCAGCTGTTAAATCAACAGTTATGGATCACAGGAGGAGAAGCGTCTCTACAGGAGGGTTTCACCTTTTTTCCTTCCCATAATTCTTTCATCTTTTCATCCTGTGAGGCTCGTCCCCGCGGAGAGGCGAGGCTCATTATTCGTGCGCGCACCACGCTGCTTCTAATTCACACAATCACGACACGCGCCGGGCAGCTGCCGCCATATGCCATCCTCTGTGTGTGTGTGTGTGTGTGTGTGTGTGTGTGTGTTTAAGTGTGTGTGTGTGTGTGGAGAGAGGAGGGGGTTTCCGGCAAGTGGCTCTTCTGTCATTGACTGAGTGTCTGAATGGCAGGATGTGTCTGCCTCTCTCTCTCTCACACATACACACACACACACACATGCACACACACACCCTGTCCCACCACTGTCACCCTCGCCCTGTGTTGAATATGCATCACTGCTGCTTTCAAACCGGACAGATGAGCAGCAGGCCAACGGCCACCTGCTGGCCTGCCGCTCAGGATCTCCCTGGATTTTCTGAGGGGGGCTGTCGGGAGGGGGAAGCAGGGTTACAGACAGCCTGTGGCCTGCCCCTCTACAGCCACACTCCCTCCACATCCCCCCTGTGGGATGGATCAACAGAGAGGCACAGGGCCGAGGGCAGCAGGCAATTAGAGGGGAGTGTTATGCGAGAGGGGGAAAGCAATGAGGACAAGACGACCTTATCTGTACAGACCATCTTTCTCTTTGTATTCCTGTCTTTGTTTATTGTTTGTTAACTGTCTCTTTGTGTGTGCACTTTCTGTACTCGCGTTCCCTCTTTTTTCCCCCCGTTTTGTCGTCTCCCTCAACCTCTGTGTTCACATTTTTTTCACTCTCATACACACACAGCAGCAGTGATCCACCAGTAGGTAGCCCCTCAACCTCACAAACACACACGCATGCACACACTTTCCCAGACTGTTCCCATGGAAACCCACACAGACAGAAAGCACGCGGGCCCCTGCCTGGAGGCTCGAGGTAGCGAGGAGACTTCCCGCGAGGAGTCAGCAGGTTATTGATCCCTCCACACACGGAGGCCGGCCGACTGGCCAGATGCACACAACACATACACATACACATACACACACATGCACACTGCTGCTCTAGGCACAAAACCGATCCACTAATATCCATCCTATTTTTGGCTTTACCAACGACAATAAAAACTCTTAAGAATCATCATAGCAACAGTAAATGTGTCATGCCTGATGAATTGTAAAATCCCAACAGCAACAGATGCATCACTTTATTTCTGTAATTGTAGTTCAAGCACGGGTTGTCAGCTTTTAACGCCAACACATGAATGAAAAACAAAAAAGCTAAGCCTTCAATGGGCTGATGTTTGCTGATTTGGAAATGTAAGAAGACAGCATTCGAGATCATTCCCAGAAAATGCAACATGCAAACAAACATCGTAATGTTCATAAAAAGCCAGAAAGCATCACAGCATTGAGCAATGAAATGAATAATTCCCAGAGGGCTTGTGAAAATCCAATTCACAGCATTACAGATATTTTGCGTGACACACAGGAAATTGTCATATAAATGTTGTAGCTCTCCCCCCAAGCTGAGCAGATTTTAAAATACAGATGAAATCCTGTTCTGCACCTCCTCTGATTTAATGTGAGTGCAGGGTTACAATGAGTTGCACATTGGCATGTCTATTTAAACTGCTTTTATGTGGTCTGGTCAACAAAACTCATAATTCATGACCATGATTCATCACCTTAAGCACCAAGAAACTTGCACTATTATTATTTAAAAACTGTTGATATGCTTCATTTAGCATGTAATAGTTTCTATCAGAAGCCTTTATTTCAGATGCAGTCAGCAGGCCATAGGAGTTAGCAAAACATCTGGTCATTTCAAGCCTGTCAAAACAGTCCGATGAGGCTGCATGGAAGCGGCATTATTTTCCTGTTTGCAGAACAATATTAGATTCTGTTCATGTGTGCATAAACGCGGCTATTAATGGATTGCAGAGCAGACGGCAGCAGAGTGGATCAGCAGCAGGATCCAGCTGTTCCTGACCCACATTACCTCAGCTAAACTGGGAATAAGATTTTCTCATTTGAATTAGGTCTACTCATTTCTGACTCCGCAGCGAGTGGTATTACAGGCTGCACACAGAATCATGAAATTAATTGTGGTCTGCTGAGTTGATTTTTTTTGGTACAGCCAGTCAACATCCTGCCATAAGCTGGTTTGTTTTAGGCAGATAGTATATGCTGCACAAACAGTGTCAAGTAGGTTAACAGAAAGCATGTTCTACTTTTTTTTTTTACTTTAAAGGGGATATTGCACTCAGTTTCTGGTTCATACCTGTCATTTGGATTACTACTAGAACATGTTGTTTTTAATGTTCAAAAAACACATTTTTATCATACTGCTCATGGCTGCTGCACCTTCATTTACACTCTGTCTGTTAAGAAAACACTTGTATTTCTTGAACCTTGCCTCCGAACCTGTCCATCATTATAGCCAGTGGGAAAGCCTGTTAAGGTAAAATCACCAGTAAAAGCTTCAAAACCAAAAAAAACTACAAAATCGAACATGTTCCAGCAGGAATGTGATCCCAAACTGGGAAGAAATCCATAAAATCAACAACCAAGATAACAGGTTTCCACTATGTTAGCATGTAGCTACGTGTAGCAGTGTATGTAATGCAAACACTGCAGTAATGTGCCTGACATAGATGAGAATATCTGTCATGAGTTGACTTCAGCTCGAGTTGAGAAAACACTGTTGGAAATCTGAAGGTTTTTTTTCAAAGGAATTACTTTTACATATCTTAACCACAGTATTTTAAATGTTGGAATTGTTTGATGTGAACATCTTACATTGTAACATTATATATATCACAGCAAATAAGAAAAAAATACAAGAAGAGGTCTCCCTTAACAATCACATTTGAGAGCTGTCCATGGTCCTGAATGAGCCAAATCAATTCCCACCTTTAAAAAGCAGGTGCCCACAATCTACCCATCGTTTGGTGGTGTATTTATTCTTGTTTATATGGCAGTCTAAACAAAATAGACAGCATGACATCTCATTGGAATATTTCCAGTGAAAGCTGCAATGGCCACTGAGTGCAGGATATTTTTCAGCTACCTGAAAGATCAATTTAAACATCAGGTTTTAGAGTCAGTGCCACCACTTTGCACTGACATGTGGAAATCATACAGGTTATTATTTGCAAAAAGGGCAGATTGAACACTTTTCTCCACTGAAATGTTGGATAAAATAGACCAAAAATGTCAAGAATACACCCCCCACCCCTGCTATCACAATTTGCAGATTGAGACAATGCCTGAACTCTTTGTAGAAATCTGGTGTCTCTTTGTAATTGCTTTGTGTTTCTTTGTAGTCACTTTGTGTCTCTCTGTAGTTGCTTTAGATCTCCTTGTAGTCATTTTGTTTATATTTATAGGTACTTTAGGTCTCTTTGTAGTAATTTTGTTTATATTTGTAGATTCTTTAGGTGTCTTTGTAGCCATTTTGTGGCTCTTTGTAGTTGCTTTAGGTCTATTTGTAGTCACTTTGTATGGTTGTTGCTTTAGATTTCCTTTTAGTCATTTTGTATCTCTTTGTAGTTGCTTTAAGTCTCTTTGCAGTCATTTTTATTATCTTTGTAGGTACTTTGGGTCTCTTTGTAGTAAGTTTGTGGCTCTTTGTAGTTGCTTTAGATCTCCTTCTAGTCATTTTGTTTATATTTGTAGGTACTTTAGGTCTCTTTGTAGTCATTTTGTATCTCTTTGTAGTTGCTTTAGGTCTATTTGTAGTCACTTTGTATCTAATTGTTGTTGCTTTAGATCTCCTTCTAGTCATTTTGTTTATATTTGTAGGTACTTTAGGTCTCTTTGTAGTCATTTTGTATCTCTTTGTAGTTGCTTTAGGTCTCTTTGTAGTTATTTTGTTTATCTTTGTAGTTGTTTTGTGTCTCTTTGTGGTTGTTTCACTAGTTCTTGCAGTTGCTATGTGTATATTTGAGAGACATATTGTATGTTAAGTCCAGGGGGGACAGACACTTTGGGCCCCTGGACCTGTTACTTGAGGGCTGTTCAATACTCTATCCCTGACTCTCACTCTCTTCTCCTACAACTACAGTCCATAAATATAAGAGAAAGCAGAGATAAACCCATTGAAAAACCTTCTAGGGGAAGAAAAACACACAGCAGGTTGCGCTACACTGTACAAGTATACAAAATATACAAGTTAGTACATGATGGTCTCCTGGGAAGTCGCACTGGGAATTGTAAGCTGTTGATACAAAACAGCGCCACAATATTGTGAGGGTTTTTTTTTTCTTTTTCTGTTTTGCAAGGATCTGGTCGACATTGCCTCAGCCTTCGTCCTTCTCACTTTACGAGGTCAGCAGTGCTGTGAAATAGGCCCAAACCTTCAAAGTCTGCCTCGCATATCACAGCTTGTGGATAGATTTGGTTTGGTCTACATGTACCTGTCAAGGTTTTAATCTGTAAATGGGCGTTTGATAGTTTGGAATTAGATGATTAAATGGCTTAATGTAATTACATCGACCTGAATTAGATGGCTTCTGGGTTGCTGACGCCTTGGCTGCTGCTGATTGACTGAGTGTTTGTCGATGGGCTTACTGCTAGTTGTACAATTTTAAGATTAGTGTTTGCTATTGGAGCATTAGTTTTGGACACACTAATTATCTATGTTTTCGTTACCTCCTCGCCTCACCTTCATCCCTGTTTCTTTTATCTTTCCCCTCTTTAAGTGCATAGCAACATAAAAGTGAAATGTTCTTTGTTTGATTGTCTGTAAACAGGCGCTGGAGTTGACGCTCTGAATAAAAGTGATCTGGAATATTCCCCTTCAGGACCAAGTGACATTTCCAGGAATGTTAGCTCAAGCACTCCAGGGCTGAGCATGCAAAAGGTTATGACATTTTTTCCATAATACATAAAACAAACACAGTGAGCAAACCAATCAAGAGAGAGTGCGGGTCAGTATGTTTTCTCCTGCAGCTGTGTGTTCAGTGAACAGAGGAATAATAATTCTGTTCTTTTTAATTGCATATTATAACCTTTTCTAATCATTTATGTGTTCTATCATTTGAATTCCTGTTTGTTCATAATGCATATTGTCGCTTACTTAATTTCTATTTCAATACTAGCTTCCTGTGATGTGGGGAACCTTTGACATTTCACACAGTAGTCAGAATTGAGCCTCCACTGCAGCCAGAAAATTCACACTCTAATATTTCAAGTTTCATGTGTTACAGTGGCTTGACTTTCTGCTCCTTCCTCACTCATTCCCTCTTTCTGACTCCCCGTCTCCTCCTCCACATCAGCCTTCACAGTCTCTCTCTTCCTCTCACACTCTCCTCCCATCCTCTCTCTCTCTCTCTCTCTCTCTCTCTCTCTCTCTGATGTCAAAGCCCCACAGGGTGCTGTAGTAACTGTCTGTCAGTCAGTTTCGTTTAGTGTTTATAGTCCGTCCAGCCTCTCTGATCCATTATAAATAGCTTTAAGTGGCACAGCACTCCCTCGTCGCTGTCACTCAACACTTTGTCTATTAAAGTCCGTACTCAACCTAATTAATCTGACCAGATGCTTGGAATAAAAAAGAAAAAAGTGGACATGAAACAGTTACATCCTGAATGTAAAATCCTATTTAGTTAGAGAAAATAAAATGCATAATCTAATATTTATTCACATGTTAAGTATAGGTGTGCTGTATCAGAAAGTTGACTTAATTAGAGTGACACATACAAGCAGTCAGCCCCAGTTGTTTAATGTCAGTTTTTTATTGGATTTGAATTTCAAATTATTTTTAATCCAAAATTGTTCAAGGGTGAACTTTTGATTCTTTGAGGTCTTTCAGGTCTGTGATGTAATCTACAGCTGGCCTTTCCAAATGCCAAGTATGAATAAGGATAGTAGTAGTAGTCGCTGGTATTTCCCTACCTTTTAAGCCCTCCTGTGTCACTAGACTCTGAACTTTTATCCACTAGCGCTTGTAATAATTTGCGGTCTTCTTCACTGAGGAAGTTCAGAATATTAGACAAGCAGTCTGCTCCATCATGTTCAGGATAGGGAGTCCGTCCTCTCTGCAAAAAGACACCATAGCTCTTTGGAAAAGGAGTTTATTACGACTCATGTTTACATTTATTGTTAGGTGGAGACCTCTAGTGACCATAGTAATGATGGTGGGAGCTAAAGAGAAATTAAGGTGATGCAGTATAAAGAGTGACAAAGTCCGTAGAGGTAGTCAGTTGGGTGGGTGAATAATAATAATAATAATAAAAGTAATACATTTTATTTATGGAGCGGTTTTCAGTGTACTCCACCAGTACAGGACTTTGACCCTGGAGAACTCTCTTAGTGTCCCATACGAAGCTAAAAGTAAATCTTCAGTTATTTTCAGTTAACGTAACTATGAATGTATAAGTTAAACTGAACACGGAAAAGCAGTGTTAAGTTTCTATGCACCATGGAACGAACTGTCAGAAAACTGCAGGTCTGCTGCAACTCTCAGTTAATTTAAATCAAGGCTGAAGACTTTTCTGTTTGCTGCTGCCCTGTATTAAATATTGAAATAATAACATTTCTTACACTGCACTGATTTTTGTTCAATTTTGTTTTCTATATTCTTGGCTCTTTCTTGGTTTAAATTGTATTAAAATATTTTTTATGCAAAGCACCTTGAATTGCCTTGTTGCTGAAATGTGCTATACATTGTATTTACTGGGTTTGTATGTTTACTGTATATGGTATATTTCCAGAGAAGCAATGTGCCTTTGCCTGATCAACTCCTCCTTATTGGGGTTTGTACTAACAATTTAAAATTAATAATGCATTAGCCCATGCTGAATCTCTAGAACAAACACTGTTCATCAAAATTGCAGATGAGTTTCCTATACTTTGGAGGAGACACTCAAAGTCTATTTATATCTCTACAACTTTCTAAATAGATGCAGAGACTCTTCAGGTTTCCACTTTCTCATATTATTAGAGTTCCCATTCGCTGTAATTAACCGTCCATTTTCCGGAATAGGAATCTGAATTACTTCATGACAGAAATTTTCCCCTGGCGGATTCACTGCTGTCTGGCTTTTACTTGCCCTGATAGACCCAAGGCTATTAATACCTCAAAGACGTCCAAGGGCATACAAGGATTAAACTAGTTTTCATATTCTGTAATGTTGAGTAGGATATGAATATTTTTCATGTAAAATATGCTTTGTATGCCTCCTTTAAATTCCCCTCTTTTGTGTGTGCAATGTTTACTGTTGGAGAGATAGTCCATTGTACCACTTGTTACAATATTTAAATATTTCACCCCCTAAACGTACCGAATGCACCCATTTTTTTGGCTTTTGTTAAAAATGTGTCACTATAGCAAATTGGTTAAAACAATATTTCCCATTGGAGAAAGTAAACTTGTTTTACATTTTCTCATTTCATCTGATGACACATTAAGTAAACTGCAGTTCTTGCCTGACAGAATTTAATTCTCACATTTACAGAAGAACACAAGATTTAATTACTGGTAATTGTACAATCACTGCAATTGAAACTGTAATAGCCCAAGAGTGTTAATTTTCCAGTGAGGAGCATTGCAACAATAAGCCGTTTCAATTTCAGTTGCAGAGATTTCAGCAGCAGGAAGAAAGACCTTGGTTCAAATGGAGGAATTTCAGTTTTACAACCCAATGAATTCCTGACAGCTGCAGTGGTCACTTGGACCTTTCTGATCAATGGCTGGGGAAAAGGGAAGCTTCCCTTCCTTTGTCAAAAAAGGTATCATTACATCTAAAGTATCATTTCTGAATGGGTAATACCTGTCACACTGTTTCACATGCTGCCTAGTCACTACTTGTCTAGACGTCCTCACGCTCCCCCGACATGCACCCATTCCAAATCCTGTTAACGCTGCCAGCATGCGCCACAATAACCTACATTCCACAGTAATCACACTGACTGACTGAGGCGCGCAAGGGTGTCGAAGCAACGATAGAAAAGCGGCAGCAAATCCTGGTGACAGAGCACGGGGCTGGAGGGAGGCTGCTGACACCCAGAGAGGGGAGGGAGGGAGAGCATCTTTCTTTAGTGCATTCAAATCTCATTTAGAAAAGGAGGATATGCATTTTGGAGCACCATATTGCTGTGGCTGGGCTCCAAGCTTCAGCTGTGGAAAAAACAGCTGAAGCTGGGGGGGGGGGGGGGGGGGGGGGGGGGGGGCAGGGATCCAAAAGACTTGGACACACACACACACTCACACTCCTACCACTGTATTGTACAAACTGTTATTCACAACATTTTGTCTTGATTTATTTTGAATAAAAGTGTTACAACTTAACTAAGTTGGCATGGACAGCACAACACAATATTTTTTTTACATTGTTGCAGAAGCATGTACCTATGCCACAAGAACACTCAGTTTCAGTATACAGAAAATACCAGTAAATGATCCACTAAAACAATAAAGCTTCCAGCTACTTTTCCCCCATCAAAATAAAAGTATATCAGAAAAATATGACATTGTTATGTGTATTTTGTGCTAAATAACTATTGTGGCAATAGGGCTGGGTATTGATTAAAAGTGTTTAATACTATGTGGCTTATATGGTATGGTGACCTTGAAGGTCAAAACGTTACATATTAGAAAACAACATTTCAGAAAGGGTGATATTTCAGAAAACGGAAACTTCAGTAAATACAACAACATTTTGGAAAACTACATTTGAGAAACACAATGGTATTCACCAAATGGACCAGGCATTTCTGTAAACACAACATTTTGAGAAACACAACACCATTTTGGAAAACACTGATCATTTCAGAATCAATGTTGTGCTTTGTCAAATGTTGTTGTTTTTTCTCTTTTGCTGTTGTTTTTCTGAAATGTTTTTATCTTTTTTTATCTTTATGTCCACTATAGGTATGGTACAGTTTTAGTGCAGATACCAAAATAAAAGTTTTTTTTAATATATTGAACAATATTAAGGAATGGAAACATGTTTTCCACAAATTCTAAGAAGAAAAGCTCTAAAATTAGCAAAATTGTGATTTTAATCAAATCAAAAAATAAGTACATTTGTGATACACAGCGCTACAGACACATTTTGGCACTTAGGTCTTAGTAGACAGTCAACCCCACATGACACTCACACCTGACCCATACCCAAACTTAAGCCTTTATCTAACTTTAAAGACTGATGTTAGTTCATCCAAACCTTAGAAATATATGCTGAAGAAAGATAATAATACAATTGAAAACCCAACAAGCACATAAAAACCACACACAATAAGAGACACATACAAGACACAGAGGGAAAGCAAGAACACAGGAGGGGTTTCGGGGATGCACTCGTACGTGCACGCGCATGCTCGGTCACGCAGCTCCAGGGCTCAGATTTGGCTGCTCCTCAGCTTCTCTGGGCGCTGATGCGCGGTGTCCCCGGCTGACACGCCTTGTGTATCTCCTCCCATCAGCCACAGGAAGAAATCACATTCAATTCAAGCCGTGTCATTAGAAAAAAACTACACGCCACCCAGTCAGTATTATAAATTGGTATTGAATGGGAAGATGGTGAATGTTGGAGGAAATTTGAAGCCTACAGATTTGCATAATATGATTTTTTTTCTCCCCCTCTCCCAACATGTATCAGGAAATGGATCTGCCCATTTAGCCATGCGCAAATTAGTGTTAAATTGGGATGATTGCTGGATTGCGCGCATGTGCCTACACTGAAATGAATCACTAATCCTATAATAAACTTAGCTACTACTACAGCAGATATATGAATCCCTATGGAGCTATTATAGTCTATAAAACACAATAATTCCACAGGAAAACATTATTCACATTGAAGTCACTGGACTGGAATTGCTATGTTTTCTATATGTGCCTGCGCGTATGTGTGAATTACTCATCGGTGATCTTACGGGAGATGACGTCACTTTTATTGGAGCTAACCTGACGACTCAGAGTTTACATCACTGGACTGGAATAAAGGCTATCAGGGATGATATCACAGTATGGGAAAATGTAGCCATTAGTGAAAATGAGTTAAATGATTGAACTAAAACTGAAGTTTGTTTATAAAGAGAAATTACATATGAAACATAATAGACTGAAGCCTGTAGTACAATCTTGAGGTTTTCTCCCCTTAGGTAAAGTTTCTAGGATGTTTCTTTCTGTTTTCATCCCACTCTTTTTTTTCATTTTAATGTAAGAATCTCATTTATTAGGTCTTATTTTTAAGGATCAGCACCATTGCTGTATTTGTCTGTGTAATCCAGGTAAAGGGTGACAAACCCGGAGGTCTATTTGTGCAGATGATTATTCTTCAGATGATACGGTGATGACGGTGTGATTGTGTAAGATACAGGCTATCCTCCCCATCCTATTCCAGTTGTGGATATGGCTGCCGCCGCGGGTGCTGTGTAACAGCCCTGCACCGGAGCCAACCATTATGAGAGAGGAAAGGAGAGAGAGAGAGAGAAGGAAAAAAGAGAGAGAGAGAGAGAGGCGGTAGAGATGGAAGCAATAGGGGGAGGGGTGGAAAAAGGAGAGAGGAGGAGAGTGTGATTGTGTGTGTGTGTGTATGTGTGTGGATGAATAGTAGCCTACCACCGGGCCGTGCCGCCACTGCTAGAAGAGCACGCACACACATACACACACACACACACACACACACACACTCGGGAGGGTAGTGTGTGAGCCAGCCCAGCCAGCCAGTCAGTCAGAGTGAGTGTGAAAGCCATGTTGGATGTGAATGAACAGGAGGAGAGATGCTGCTGCCGCGCCGCTCCTAACGCTCAGACCTCCAGCTCCACGGACCACAGCGGGTAGATGCCAACTCTCCAGGCCGACGGAGAGACGGGGGAGCCTGGGGGAAGGTGTCGGGCGGTGCCGGCGGTCCTGGAAGTGGCCACCTAGCCGGAACGAGGGAGCGAGAGAAGTAACGGGAAGGAAGGGAAGACGCACTCGAGAGAGAAAACGAGAGAGGATAGGCAGAGGTGGAAGAGGGAGAAAGGAGGGAGAGACCGAGAAAGGAAGAGACTAAATGGCTGCACCGCTACCGGGCTTCACCCCGCTCCTGCTCTCGTCTCTGGCACTCCACCTGCTTCTTCTCGGCCCTTTGTTCGCCCTCACCCCGGGGACGGTGAATACAGGAGGGGCTTCCAACCCATGGACCCCGGGCCTCTGTTACCGAGACGCCGGTAAAGTGAGCCAGCAGCAGCAACAGCAGCGGCAGCGTGAGGAAGCAGGGGAGTCGCCGAGGGGCAGCTGGAATCTACGCCCAAGCAGGTGGACGGTAGAGCGAATACAGGCTGAGGGATGCTCTGGAGTGCAGCGTGGAGAGGGGACGCAGGGAAGATATCACCGGGATGGGGCGAGGGGGACACGGAAGGAGAGACTGAAAGGAGTCGGGACGTTTTGGAGGAGAGGAAACGGCCCATCACCTCCTCCTCCTCCTCCTCCTCCTCTCCACCATCCAGGTATTAGGAGCAGGTCGAGCTCTGATGGCGTCGGCGCAGGAGAGGGAGTGGAGAGAGGGAGGATGAGGAGCAAGGGCGTTGTTTCTCTCCCTTCACCTGCTTTCACCTCCTCGCCGGCTCACAGCGGCAAAAAACGGGCAGTACAAAGGACTAGAGCGTGCACGCAACGGTGGCCGGCGTCGAGGCCACACCTCGCCAAACGTGGCGCCGCTAGAGCCTTTGTGCACGCCTCTGGTCTGTGTGGGGCACCCGGAAGTGGAGGGGGAGAGGTGTGGGAGAGGGTTCGTGAGGTGAGGAGGCTCTTTGCCACACAGTGCTCCCTGACAC
This sequence comes from Centropristis striata, assembly GCF_030273125.1. Lineage (NCBI taxonomy): Eukaryota > Metazoa > Chordata > Actinopteri > Perciformes > Serranidae > Centropristis > Centropristis striata. The sequence goes on along the minus strand of NC_081521.1, from coordinate 26,909,702 downwards.
CCGGGCATCTCTACTGGTCAAGCCCTGACAAACAGGCTCTCTCCCCGGCCAACAACCCCTCACATGGCCCCTTGCCAACCGGTTGCTCTTGTTGCATTCATCCTCTTTCTGGATACAAATCACCACACAGTGAGGCTTCAAACTACACCTTTAAATTTCATTCACGTTTCAACAACAAGTCAGACTGCATCCAGGGATCAAAATTGGACTACATTTATAATTTTTCAACTTCTAATTCCTGCAAAACCGGCCACACAGATCAAATCCAGACGCATGCAGTTCAAAGAAGCAACAATAACAAGGCTGGGGATGCTGATGGGGGCTGTGCCAGCGTGGACAGGAGGGCTGGTAATTGTTATCATTTGGGAAGGCATAATGTTATCGATCCCAGCAGCGACAGAGAGGGGGGTGATGATAGCTGTTTGACTGGGTGCATTAGGTACATGGAGAGGAGTGGGGGAGAAAAGGAGGAAGCATGGAGATGTAGCGCACCAGCACTGATTAACCCCTGTACCGGGAAACACCTAGATTCTGGTGGACCCCCTGTCTGTGAGGCAACATCAAGGTATTACTACGCCAGAATTATGGATAAGAGAAGGGAGAGGGGTGAGAGAAAAGAAGGCAAGGATGGGCTAGGAGGAGGAGGAGGAGGAGGGGTGAAACAAGGCAACAAACACATTAATTTATCTAATTATCCGGATAATGATTTGGCTTTTCCGATTCTGACGCTCCTATATAAGTCTGATAATACGCTTCCGCAGGGGAAATTAGCACCAGCAACCAGAGGGCAGAGCAGCCAAACCCGGCGAGAAAGCAGAGAGGTTCCCTGTGGTTGCTTTGCTTGTTTGGACAGAATAGAAATGGGGGATGGATATTTAGCTGAGTTTATAGTCCCGAAGGGAGTCATAGCTCAGAGGAATCTCCCCATCCAATTTCCCCCCAGCAACATCACAGAGACGCCCGGCCAACAATTTCTATCCAGAAAAAGCGCAATTCCCGATATTACAGCTCAAAACCCATGCCCGGTGCTCAACACGCCCCCTCAAACACAAACAGGCGATTATGCAAAAAGTGGATCCAAACCGCTCCGTCTCTGTGCTGAGAAAGTAACTTCAGAGACAGACGGTGACTCAGGCTTTTTCTCGCCTGCGAAGTTTCCAGTTAATTCTCCCGATGTTGTGTCAGCCACGTCTCGCGCTGCAACAGCAACCAGCGCTCAGTCTGACGATAACACGCCGAAACCAAACTCGTTTTTCTCGGAAATTAACCTGACCACATGGCACGATGACTCTGCACGCCTGCATCACTTACCCTCTGTACAGGACGTGATTTCAGGACTAAGGACAGCTCCCCCAGGCTCTCAGCGCGTGTTCATGTGGAGCAAATTCAACAGCAACAGTAATAACAACAATGACGAGGAGGGAAGCAGAGAAATAAAGGGATATAGTCATGAATCTGAGTTAGGAAAATCTCCCTGGCATGATCAGACACAGCAACAAGACGTGTGGGAGACCGCACTGCTAGAGATGAGCAAGACAGGGTGCGCTGACAGCGTTTCTGCCGACTGTTCGGAGAAGGGGGACCGCGCACATATGCAATTAAAATCCGGTAAGCAAGTGCCATTAGAGCCCGAAGGTGTTAGACTGTCAGATCGGCGGCAGATGGGGGCCGAGGGAGAAAGGGAGAGGGATGCAGAGAGGGAGGGAGAGGGCTTGGAGGGGTCCGCTGCTGTTGCTGCCGCTGTTGGGGGAGGAAAATTACAGGTGGGGGAGGGCGGGAGAGAGGCGCGGCTGATGGGAGGGATAGAACCAGGAGGAGAAGAGCAAAAGGAGGAGGAGAGGGAAAAGGGGATAACAAAGGCAAGCCAGGCGGAGGAGAGAGAGGCAGAGAGAGGAAGGGGTCAGGGTAGGGGCAGTAGCAGCACCACCATCACACAGCCTGATACCAAAAGAGAGAAAAAAGAGAGCCAGGCAGATGAAAGCCATGAGGATGGAGAGGGTGATGAGATGGAGGTGGAAGGGGAGGAGGAGAGGCACAGTACAAGGGAGGAGAGGAGCCTGGAACGACTGATAATAGTAGCAGATGATGAAATCTCACAGGGAGAAAGGGGGAGGAAGATTTTGTTGCCATGGCCTCGCTCTCGGCGTGCAGCCAACAGACATCCCCATTTCTCCCAGTATAACTTCCAAGTACAAGTGGCTGAGAATCAGCCCCCCAGCACCTCTGTCATTATCATGTCGGCCTCAGACCCAGATGCAGGAGATGCAGGCAGGGTGAGCTACAGCATGGCCCCTCTGATGAACAGTCGATCATCTGACTATTTCCACATCCACCCAGACACAGGTCTCATCACCACCACCCAGATTCTAGACAGAGAACACATGGATCTGCATTACTTCCGGGTCACGGCAACAGATTACGGCTCCACTCGCCTCTCTGGCACCACAATGGTGGCCATAACTGTTTCAGATAGGAATGATCACTCTCCTATATTTGAGCAGACAGAGTACAGGGAGACGATCAGGGAGAACGTAGAGGAGGGGTATCCCATCTTACAGCTGAGAGCGACAGACTTAGATTCCCCATCTAATGCCAATATCCGTTACCGCTTTGTCGGGGACTCTGCTGCAATAGCTCGAGCCGCCTTTGAGATTGACCCACGCTCTGGCCTCATTACAACTCGTGGAGCGGTGGACCGGGAAACCAATGAGCACTACACTCTACAGGTTGAGGCCAGCGACCAGGGGAAAGAACCGGGGCCACGCTCCGCTAATGTTAAAGTTTTCATCACAGTTCTGGATGAGAATGACAATGTGCCACAGTTCAGTGAAAAGCGATATGTGGTCGCAGTGAAGGAGGATGTTCGGCCGCACTCTGAGATCCTCCGTGTGAGCGCCACAGACCGGGACAAGGACAGTAACGCTGCAGTTCACTATAATATCATCAGTGGTAACAGTCGTGGGCAGTTTTCCATTGACAGTGTCACTGGGGAGATCCATGTTGTGGCACCGCTAGACTACGAGGCTGAGCGGGAGTATACGCTCCGTGTTCGTGCACAGGACAATGGTCGGCCACCTCTCTCCAACAATACTGGTATTGTCAGTGTTCAGGTGACGGATGTCAACGACAACCCACCAATTTTTGTCTCCACGCCATTCCAGGCGTCTGTGCTCGAGAGCGCTCCAGTTGGTAGTTCCATCCTCCACATCCAGGCCATTGATACCGATTCTGGCGATAATGCTCGTCTGGAGTACAGGTTAACTGGCACCAGCTCTGACACACCATTCATTATCAACTCTGCAACAGGCTGGGTCACTGTGAGCTCCATTCTTGACCGTGAATCTGTGGAGCACTATTTCTTCGGCGTGGAGGCCAGAGATTACGGCATGCCACCTCTTTCAGCTACAGCAAGTGTTACAATTACAGTGATGGATGTTAATGACAACCGCCCTGAGTTCCTTCAAAAGGAGTACTATTCCCGCCTGAATGAGGATGCATCGGTCGGTACCAGTGTGGTGACTGTAACAGCTGTGGACCGTGATGTCAACAGTGCGGTGACCTATCAAATAACGGGAGGAAACACCAGAAACCGCTTTGCTATCAGCACAGCAGGAGGGGCTGGACTTCTCTCGTTAGCCCTCCCATTGGACTACAAACAGGAGCGGCGTTACGTTCTAACAGTCACTGCCTCAGACCGCACACTGCATGACACCTGTCAGGTGCACATCAACATCACAGATGCCAACACGCATCGGCCTGTGTTCCAGAGCGCTCACTACTCCGTTAGTGTGAATGAAGACCGACCACCTGGAAGCACTGTAGTTGTGATCAGTGCCACAGATGATGATGTTGGTGAAAATGCTCGAATCACATACTACCTCGAGGACAACATCCCTCAATTCCGCATCGACTCCTCCACAGGTGCAATAACACTCCAGGCAGAGCTCGACTATGAGGACCAGATGACCTACACTTTGGCTATAACAGCTAAAGACAACGGCATACCACAGAAATCAGACACCACATATGTTGAGGTGAATGTGAATGATGTGAACGACAATGCACCCCAGTTCCTCAGCCCGAGATATCAGGGAACGGTGAGCGAAGACGCCCCTCCCTTCACCAGTGTCCTCCAGATCTCAGCCACTGACCGCGACGCACACACCAATGGTCGTGTTCAGTACACCTTCCAAAATGGCGAAGACGGGGATGGAGACTTTACCATCGAACCGACATCTGGCATCGTCCGAACTGTTCGCCGGTTGGACCGCGAGAGCGTGCCATTCTATGAGCTGACAGCGTATGCCGTAGATCGTGGTGTGCCCCCTCAGCGAACCCCCGTCCACATCCAGGTGACAGTCCTGGATGTGAATGACAATGCCCCAGTCTTCCCTGCTGATGACTTTGAGGTTCTAGTGAAGGAAAACAGCGCTGTAGGATCTGTGGTAGCCCAGATCACCGCCACTGACCCGGATGAAGGCGCTAACGCTCAGATCATGTACCAAATTGTGGAGGGGAACATCCCTGAGATCTTCCAGATGGACATCTTTTCAGGGGAGCTCACTTCACTCATTGATCTCGACTATGAGGCCCGCAATGAGTACGTCATTGTGGTCCAGGCCACCTCTGCACCTCTAGTCAGCCGGGCAACTGTCCGCATCCGACTGGTGGACCAGAACGACAACGAGCCCACCCTGCAGCACTTCCAAATAATTTTCAACAACTTCGTGTCCAATCGGTCCAACAGTTTCCCCAGCGGGGTGATTGGGAGGGTACCCGCCCACGACCCCGATGTGTCAGACAGGCTGTACTACACCATCGACCGAGGGAATGAGCTTCACCTGCTGCTCCTGAATCACACCAGCGGAGAGATCCGACTGAGCCGAAAACTGGATAACAACAGGCCGCTGGTGGCTCCCATGCTGATCACAGTCACAGGTAAGAGACCGTGGAGGGAAAATGGGAGGGTTGGTGTGTGAAGTCAGTTTAGATTCCCCTGCAGCTTTCTTCACTGTAACAAATCCTGTGAAGATAAGAACTCAAACTCCACAGGTTTTTTAGTGCGAATGGTGTGATAGCACTGGATGACATTTGGTTCTCCCTTTTTCTTTTGTCTCTGTTTCTTGGCTTGTGTGCATGAAGGACGGAGAAATTAACTGGGCTCCTTGAAACACATTCAGCCAACTGTGTGTGTGAGTTAAAGGAAATGCATTCACTGAGTGGGAGGAAGAGAAAGCGAGGAAATTTGATTTGTTACCTGTGTCTCATACATCTGCTACATGTAGCTGAGTCTTATAAGGAGAAGCCTCTTGGGAATGCATGTGTTTGTAGGAGATATCTAGACAGTGACAGAGATGTTTTTCAAATTAAATTCACAGGAGAGTATGGGAGGTAAACATTTAGGAGACTGATAGTCAGCCTAGCAGAGTTTCAAAGTGTCATAGAAGTGTGAAGTTTTTGAGAAAAGGATGAAAAGAAAATTGTTGTTTGTTGCTGAGTCTGTGTGAGATGAAGTGACGAGTAGATGTCACAGAAGAGAGAAAATGTGTGTTAGAAGTTCTAAATAATTAAACGTGTGACAATAATTACCAGCAGGTTTATCGTATCAGATTTTCACATCAGTCAGCATGTTGCCAGTTTATGCTATTGCATCATACTTGTGTATAAATGTTATTTTGGTTATGACAATTTGCTGGTTGAATAAGAGCTGTGTAGTTATGAGCAGTCAATATCACAGTACCACCCACACTGTTTGATTGACAGGTGATGTGGGCTAGCAGTCCAAGTTGCCATAGCAATTTAGTAAAATTAAAGAAAATCTATTTAGCACGGAAACAAGGAAGAACACAAAACTGACTGGTGGAGACAATTGCTGTCACTTGCTGTTAAATATTCGTGCGAAAGAGTATCAATACATCTTTGATCTGATATATCGGCTGATGAAATAGACATGTGAGGGGGAAAACCCTTGGGCTATTAGTATAGAGAGACACACACTTTGATTTTCCAGGGATATAGCAACTTAACTGACATGTTTGTTCACCATCCATTATGTTGATGCACTGAAAATCTTGTATTAATAGGCTGTATACTGAATTTATGTCTTGTCTACCACATAATCACCTATTTTGTTGAAATCCAATGGAAAGGCTATATTTATCTCAGAAATAGTTGCTTCACTTTTTTAATTTTTTTTTTTTTACGTTTGTTTTATTTCTTTTCATTTCTAGGCCTAAGCCTTTGAGATAAAGGCTTCCTGAAAGTGTTCCAGGCTTCTTTGCTGTCAGTGATCAAAGCCTTAGAAAGCAAATAAAGAAAGAAAAAAGAGAAGCGTTGTTGCTTTGACGGCCTGGTTTGCGCTGCGTTTGTACGCTGGCTTGGGAGTGTGTGTGACCTGCTACCCTATTTACGCTGCTTTTACAGCAGCCTCACTGGTGACGAGGCAGGCTTATACATATTCAGTTTGGTGTCATTTTGAGTAAGCGAGTAAAGGAAATGAGGGTCACCAAGTGGTTAAGTTTGTGACTAAATATGTTTGAGAGAGTGAGTAGAAAGTGATCAAGGGAGGGAGTGAATGTGAATGCAAAGTGACTGAGAATATGAGTGAGTGAGTGAGTGAGTGAGTGAGTGAGTTTACAAATGCTCCCCATATTTTTTCTTTTAATACGTACTGCAGCTGGCTTTTCAAAGCATGTACTGCATGCATACAATTGAGACATCCTACTTTGTCATGATACTGCGTCTTGACCTTCTTGCTTATATATAAGACAATTGTAGGTCAGAATAGCCAAAAAACATGCTGGTCTTATTGCAAACTGGCCTGGATACAGTTAGACATTCTGACGTTTCTGACATATTACATTTAACATACTGTGTGAATGAACCCATGAGTAAGTGAGTGGGGAAATAAGTGAGCAAGTGAATGAGTTAGAGACTGATAGAGAACGCGAACAAGTAAATGAGTAAGTGAAAAAGGGAGCAGTTGAGTTTACTGAGTCGGAGAGTGAATGAGTGACTGAATTAATGAGCGATTAATAAGTGAGTTTAAACGTTAAAAACTGAAATATATGAGAGAATGTACGTGGTCGAGTGAGTGAGTGAGTGAGTGAGTGAGTGAGTAAATTATTAAGTACACAAGTGATGAAATGAGTGAACGAGTGAGGGTTTGGGATAAGAAATGAGTATGTGAGTGAGCAAGTGAAAAAGTGACTCAATGAATTAGCAGTTATGTGAACAGATGACTACGAGAGTGAGTGAGTGAGATTAAACATTACTAAGTTAATTATTTAACACACTAGTGATCACGTGAACAAGTGAGGCTGTGGAAAAATGATGATTATGAAAAAACGATTATATCCTAAGTGAGTTAGCAAGTGAAGTTTGAGTTTAAATGTTGGAGTGGATTATGATATGAGAGAGTGCACAAGTGATCAAATGACTTATCGAGTGAACAAGTGAGTGAGTAAAGTAATGAGGCAAACTTAATGTGTGTAGCATAAACTCTATGTATGTATGTGCCAGCCTTTGTCTCCATCTGCCTCTTCAGATGTGCATTCAGCTCAGTTGAACCAGACGTGTAGATTCATTTCCAATTGTCTCGCTTATTCTCTCTCCCAGTGAAAGTATTCTCTCTCTCTCTCTCTCTCTCTCTCTCTCTCTCTCTCTTTCTCTTACTTGCTCTCTCCAGGATTTGACAGTTATGAGATTATAATGAAACAACAGTCAGCCAGAGTCATGCTCGGAGCAAAGCTGTCACTTTCATTGTGTGCTGTGTGTTATCTGTGACTACCCGTCCCTCCTCTTCCCACCATTTTCTTCCTTTTCTTTATTTTACCCATCCACGAATGGATGGATGGATGAATTCTTCTCAGTCATTTTTATTAGCTGCACTTCTCTCTCTTTTTAATCATCATTCTTTCCATTATTTTTTTCTTTTTTCCGTGCTGTCTTCCCTGCTCCTTTAGGTTATTACTCATTCTCCCCTTCTACCCATCCCCTCTTTCTTTACCTTGTATATTATTTCTTTACTCATCTTCATTTGCCTTTTTTCTCGCCTTCTTTTCTCTCTCTCCCTTTTCCCTTCTTCTGCATCCGGTAATCCATCCTTCTGTCCTCCGACTCTTCTCTTTCCCTCCCTGTAATCCTCCCATAACTCTCATGGGCTGTGTCTCTTCCTTCGCAAATTCTTTTCAACTCTGCTCCTCCTTCCTCCTCTCCTCATTCTGCTTTCTTCTCTCCTTATTTCCTCTCCTTGTGTGTGTGTCTGTATGTCTGCTGAAGTGCCTCAATGTGTTGTGTGTATGTGTGTGCGTTTCCACCTAAATCTGTATGCATGTGCGTGTTCGAACAGTGTTTTCTTGTTGAGAGAACTCCTGCAGAGAGATTTCTCTGTGTGTATGTGCTTGTGAATTATTTGTGTTTGCACAAAATAGTCCCGTGCACACGTGTGTGTGTGTGTGTGTGTGGGTGTGTGTGTGTGTGTGTACTCTCAGGTGGCTCAAAGCATTGCACTTGAGAATGTATTCAAGCTTTTTCAATGAATAATATCTTTGCATGCCAGAGAGTGCTGGGACTACATGTGTTTCTTTCTTACTTCCTCGGTCTTTCACACTTTCTTCTCTCTTTCTCTCCCAGCTCCCTCCCTCTCTCCTACTCTCTATCTCTTTCTCTGTATGACAGTTAGCTCCACATCCTGATTCTCAGGATAATTCCCATATTTATGGTGCATGGAGATTAAATGCTGCGTCCATGCATGTGTTGCCAGCAGTTGTAAATACACACAGACAAGCAAATTTACACTCACACACATGGAACTGGCTTTAGGGCCAGTTGGTTGAGGGATGTAATGAAAAAAAAAAAGCAGCTCATTTTTATCTTGGCACCCCGAACAGCTTCAGCTGAAGGTGCCCTTGAGCAAAGCAACCCCCAACTGCTCCTCCTGTGGCCCGTAGCAACACTGTGGTTGTACTGGCGGACTCCCAGTTGCGAATGTGTGTAGCAGTCTGAATGAGGGACAGAGAGGGCTTTGCTGGAAAAGAAATCCTGTGCCTAACTAGGCTTCCCTGGGTAGATGAAGGTTGAAACAAAGACTCAGCATGTCAACATGTTCCGACTTTGTTAAATTGGCCTTTGTTCACATTTTGACATTTAACAATAGGAAAAGCACAGGTATAAATAGAAATTAACAATGGCTGAATTAAATCAGCTGCTTCACTTTCATGGGCCTGGTGTTGTGTATATTGGCTCACTGTCACACTGTCGTGGCTTGACTGGGGCATTTGATTACAATAGAGCCATTGCTCATATTATTAGTAACATCTGTGCTCCTACTAGTCAAAATATCTGCAGTATTTAGTGTCATTCTTGTGTTTAGTGTTTAACATGAGATACTGTACCTCACAAAAAGGAGGAACTAAATGATCATTGCTCGCCTGGAACCAGACAAATCTGCCGGAGTCGTGTTTTATTTGCTCTAGCAAACCATGGATGTTTAATAGAGCTGGATATGAGACCGCCACTCAGCCTTGTCGCCATTTTAATTCCTGTGGTCACTTGCGGTATTGCACTGAAAAATCCCCTTGCGGCCAAAAATCATTTTTCCCATAGGTCACCACTTTAAAAGAGACATCTGTAGAACTGATGACAGGACACATCAAACTGCAAATAAGTCGATTCTGTTAGGAATTTTTGTTTCAGGAAAGCTTTTATATTTATAGTAACTTTCCTCAAGCCCAGAAAAGAGATTTTAAAAACTGTGATATCATCATAATGCAAAGTTTATGGGCCAGGCCAGTGGGAGAAACATTGTTAGGCATATTCAGTGGGACACATAAGCTAGAATTTGTGTTCTAATTGGACTGAATAGGTCCTACCTTTGACTCCAGTGTCCAGTTCTTATAATACATCCATGTGACAGATGTGCCCGATCCCCCTCCTGTACAGACAGATTTCTGATGTCTGATCTCTGATGGTGTTATTCCTGATGATGCAAATCACAACCGTTTATCTAACATGGGGTGAGTTTTTTACGGAAAAGACTGGAGAGCGTCACTGTCCAACAAGCACAAGTTACCTGGCTCACAAAACTCAGATCACACAATGTACTGCTCTGATTGGTAGTAGGTCTATCCAGCTGCTTCCAGATGCATTTTGGTCTGTGCCTGTTGATAAAGCCCCTTGGAATTGAAAATGAATCGAGAGATTCTAGACTAATGTGCAATGCTAGGCTGGATTATAGGTATTTCAGTCATATTATGTTTTGTCATATTTATGTTTTATAACCCCAAAATTACTTTAAATGCCCGCTAGTTGGTTTTGACACAAATATGATTTCACCTGTATGATCTCTGCTTTCTTATGTTGCTTTGAAAACTTGCATACATTACCGAGTGTTGATTGCCAGACTCCTATTTATAAATTGAAAATACTCCTGATTGATTGTTATCCTGCTATGGCCCACTTAGTAGCATTATTTCTGATGATTCACTTAACTTTGAGTTGAAGTTACAAAATAACATTTTAGAGCCGCATGTGTAGAATTTGTGATTTGGAAATTTGTCACAGCCGTTTGTATGCATGTGTGAGTGAATAAAGGAGTGAGCATTCTGTAAATCAGTTAATTCAGCCGACAAGCTTAACTCAAATTTGGCAAACTAAAAATGCACCATTGTCCAAATCCCAGTGTCCACACTCACAGACTCACCCACTTTGAGGCACATTCCCAGCAAGTCCTTGAGAGCTTGTCATATCGCCAAGTGCATGAAAGCTCCCTTGCAGACAATTTGAGACCTTTATGACCACTTTCCTTAAGTCGCCATTTGTGCAGACTTTGCCTGAGGCAATTACCCACAGTTCATATAATAGTAGTGTTGTGATGTTGAAACACAGAGTTACCAGGGAATGCCCAAAAGCGTTTGAAAAAAAAGGTACAAGGAGGACTGGCACATTGGTCTATCTTCATTTAACATGCTACATAATAAAAGACATCAAATCAGAGGAATGCAAACATAGGCTATATTAGAAACATAATTTATTCATCAACCAGTTTTACTTCTTCTACTTACTAGAAGTAAAACTAGTTTTACTTCACCTTTCAATTAAAAATGTTATCGATTGCTTTTGTATGAGTGTTGGAAATATCAGCTATAGTGATGTTTAACTCCTCTTGAATATATGGGGACTATACACTCACTGGCCACATTATTAGGTACACCTGTTCAACTGCTTGTTAATGTAAATATCTAAGCAGCCAATCACATGACAGTAACTCAATGCGTTTAGGCATGTATAGACATGGTGAGGACGAGCTGCTGAGTTCAAACCGAGCATCAGAATAGGGAAGAACTTTGAATGTATAAATATGTATTTTTGGATTCTGGGGTGAGCTGTTCTTTCAATAATGCTGTTTTTGATTATTTTATATTAATATAAGATAAAAATAAAAAGTCCTTAGCCCACGTTTACATGGCCTTTGTAGAGATGGGGGGAAAATTCGATACAGCATAGTATTGCGATATTTTGTTTGGCAATATTTTATCGATTCCTGGCCGCGTTCCGACGGCCCGAGATTTCTGCCGTTACGGGGGCCATAGCTGGCTCACTTTTAGGAACATACTGTAGATCCTGGTATCATATGAAACTGGAGGATCTTAGGAATCTATAGGCACCATGTCAGGATATCGTGTCTGGAAGTTGTCAAAATAACGCTGCAAAGTTAGATTATTTTTTGCTGTTTCAAGTCTCCTCTTTACACACATGTCTGCCTCCCAATTGAACTGAGAATTTTCTGTTATTTGACAAAACAATTCTTGATTGAATTTATTTTCCTGGACACAAAAAAAGTTAACCAGTTAAATCACAATATATTGTATTGCAATACTCACTATATCGTAAAATGCTTAAAATCGCAATAATATCGTATCATGACTCAAGTATCGGGATAAAATCATATCGTGGGTCTTCTGGTGATTCTCACCTCTATGTTTTGGCATCATCAAGGTAACTTGATATTTTCACCACAAAGTACTATCCCATTTCTATTTATACGATTTTGAGCCCTTGCACTGTTGTACTACCAGGTGACATCAATTAAGTCCATGAGAGTTCAGGGTTCAGTTCTCGGGGTGAATGTTGGGATTGGGCCGGTCTTTTCCTCCGTACTGATTTGAGTTTCATGTATTCCGTGTGTGCTGGGGATTCTGGGAGTTCATTGGTGATAATGAAGACCTACCATGTATTAATTTACACACTGCTTTGTTATACTGTGTACTGTAATTGTTTAGGCAGCTGTTACTCAGGCCAGTGCACCAGGAATACGCTTACAGAACATATAGGTCATTGCACTGATGAACACCCAACAAATGTAGTATGGATGAGTTCACTGATGCTGGATATACTGTATATGTAATGCAGCTAATGCATTTACATGTGGGTCAGCTGAGAGAGGTCAACACCCAAGAGCATAATGCACAGAATTTTTCTCTTTTACATAATAATGTGTTTTTATACAATATTACAAGCATGGAGGTAAAAGAGGCGATAGTTTTACTGTCGTGTTTTATTTCCGTTAGTGATGTCACGCTTAGAAACCATTATTCATGTATTTCTAGCAGCTATCTATTGCCTCTGGTAGATTCTATGTATTTATTGTCAGCAGCAAAGAAAGAGAAGCATTCATTTCCAAACAAAGATGTAGGGGAAAAAAAGAGAACTGAACACAGACATTAAATGTCATGAACCAGTTTTAATGTCATGTTGTAATAAAAACATGGTTTGCCCCCTGAACCCCAAGAAACCCCCACAGGCTTAGTTTCACCACCAACACAAAGTGGTTTTTGTATAATAGCCCTTTGAGAAGTGGCATGTGTGTGTGTGTGTTTGCGGGTGTGTGTTTACCACCCATGCATCTATTGCTCTGTATTGATTTGACTAGTCAGAGGTTGGAGAGACCACAGCTTAAACAGAGAAGCATAATTGTTCATGTTTTAACCAATGGCAATAATACAAATTAATTCACACATATTTACAGGCCAGTGCTCAATGCTCAGTAATGCTTTATAAGCTTACAAAATCTATAACTCAAATCTACATCTTTACAGAATATTTTAAATTGAATAATTGTATTTCTTTTTTTCCCATCATCTTTTATTTTGGAGGAGTGTTAAATAGTCAACAAATACCAATGGGTGAAAACAAATTCAAATATACTTCTACTAAAATTAAAAAAAATAGTACTTTTTTTTTAAACAGACAAACAAAAAAGGAGACTAAAACTGTGATAAAACCTCTCAATTTGCACCAAAACGGTACATTTTTAATATTTCCTAGTACAACTTCATACACAGCATCATGACCATACAGCACTTCACCTCACTCAGCAGCCACAATGACCTACATATATAGCACATATTGGCAAACCACAATGTAAAGAAACTTTTACCGGGCCATTAGAATCCATTAGACATATGCTCTCCATCTTCAGCCTGTCAGGGGCCTGGTGCTTCTACCACCCATCAGGAGCTAAATGGCTCAGGCCAAGCAGAGGAGGTTGTGCAGTCTGACACAGTTTAACACAGAGAGCCAGATGGCTGGTTTCCTCTACTGGGTAGTTAGTGTCCTGTTACCATGACACAGATGCGAACAGGTTTCGACCGGTAATAGTTGTGTTTTTCATAGCTGCATATTCTTAAGCTGAAAGGGATAGTTCAGATTTGATTTTTAAGTGGGGTTGTATGAGGTACTTACCTTCCTGCAGCCTCTGTTCCTCTGAGGTCAATCTCCTTGCCCCTCCCACTCGGACCAAGCACCGAACCTGGGGCGACAGAGCCTTTTCTGTCACCACCCCCTTCCTCTGGAACTCTCTCCCCAAAAACATCAGAGACTGCTCAGATCCATCCACATTCAAACAACTCCTCAAAACTCACCTCTTCAGAACTGCTTTTAATGTGTGAACTTTGTTGTTGATTTTAATTGTTTGTTTTATCTTTAACTGCATTTTAACTGTTTTAACTGTAAAGCGTCTTTGTGTACCCTGAAAAGCGCTCTATAAATAAAATGTAATATTTATTATTATTGTTATTATTATTATTATTATTATTGAAAGTATTTTTTCATAAAAAGTAAAAAAATACAAATGTAAAATAAAAAAAATAAAAAAAACATGGTAACTAGGTATTTCCAATATACATAAAAAAGTTTTAACATGCATTTTTTAAATGAAAATAGAGCGAATAATCATCATTGAACCATGATCTTTGAGAAGTAAAAAACGCCATTGCACTAAATATTGATTGAAAATGTTATTAATGGAGTTATTAATGAAATATAAACAATGTTTATTTGGATTTTTTAGTTTCTGACACTTTTGATGACTTAAACATGCCCCAGGTTATTGCTGTTCCTGAAAAAACGAACATAACGGGAGGGTTAAGTTTATGTGTGGGGAACTGAAGATGTTATCTATACTTTTGTCAAAGCCACCAGACTCCTTTGACAAAAACTGTGATTTTACCTCACAGCACACCAGAAGTCTTAACTAGTTAGTTTTTTTTGTGCTATTGTGTATTAGATTAATTTAAAATTAACCATTATAAACACCAAAGTCACACAATAAAACAAACAAAAAACTATTGAGGCAATGGTAAAACAGCAACTCCTGGGTACTGTGGGGGGTAAAATTACTGTTTTTGTCAATGGAATCTGGTGTATTTAACAGGGCTGTAAGTTGGTAAGGTACTAAATAAATAAATACATCCCAACTATCCCTTTACTGTAATATTCCATCACGCTTCATGTGATTAAATACAAATGTGTAAAGGAGTTATCATTGTATTTTCTTAAAGAGAAGATCTGAAGACAGTTAAATGTTTTGATAAGGGGTCTGTTCCCAGCTTTCATTCATCCAGGATTTGTTAGGTTTGTACTCAGGTCTCTTTTACTGTAAACGCCAAGTTACTTTGCATTCACACAGCTGCGCACCTCCCCATCTGGGAGCTGCCCTGTACAAATATAGACCACGTCTCTTCTCAAGGATAACAATGTGGTTTGAGTGGCAGGATGAGTGCTGGGAAATAGTGATAAATTAGGCGACATTATGCACAGGAGGAGCGCCGTGACAGTGAAAATTCCAGCATGGTGCTGTGCCATGAGTGAGTATTTTGACAGAAGTTTTCAGAGAGCTGAGAGCATAACAAATTCATGTTCCCTGCTGAGAGATTTGCAGTTGGTCTGAGAAGACTCGGCTGCTGAAATCTGCTTCTCACACGTTTTTTATTTCTGCTCGTCACCTACATTCACTCTGAGTAGCTGTGAACGGGTCCACTTAAAACCTTTTAATAATACGACTTCATTATAGGTAGATTGTAGTGAATTTGATCAGATATATGTGACTGGTAGCTTAGCTTGAGTTACAGTCTTTATTTGAGCTAACAAACAGTTTTTTGTGATGGTGAATTGATTTGAGATTTACTCAACCAAGTTTCATGGTCAAAGCTTCTTTTGCTCACATCTCTGTTTTTCTTGACAGAAAACAGACCCATGCTTTCTAACTCATGACTCCCCAGTTCCTGCAGAAAGACAACAACACACCACGCTTCTCTTCTGCACCCTGACTGAGAAAGTCATGAAACTTGCCGTACATATCACTTGGCGATGCTATGCAGCTTGAATATAGAATCAGCTCTGATAGCGTATTCAGTCTGCGTATTGCATTAAATTCAGAGAAAGGCTCAGATGTTCAAATTCCTGTCTGCAAAAAGTTCCAGACTTTCATTGCAAACCTGGACAAGTATAATACATTTTTGTGATTTATTAAATGTCACAAACATGGAGAAATTTTTTTTTTTTTTCCTCCTCTTTTTGCTTTTGATCCACTTTAGCACCTCGCGGGATGTTATGAACTTTGCATGTGATTTTAATTAAGAAGGCTGACATTTATCCATTTCATTTCTTTCCGGTTAGCCCTCAGAAACACACACAGCCGGACAAGATTTCCAAAATCAAAACAACAACCCAAAATGAAGAGGAAAAACTCTGCAACACACTATTATGCATCAAGGCAGCAGGACATTATTCATATGTTAATAACACTAAGTATTTTTTCTATTTCTTAATTACCATAACACCCTGGGGCCTGAGCATATTTGATCAAGACCAAACAACTGCACACACACACACACACACACACACACTGCAAGCAAAACTTTTTTTAGCATGCCAGTAACAACTGTTCTGCAGTCATTTAAAGAGATACTAAACACAGAACTCCAAGTAGTGCTTGTACAAACAGTGTTTATTACTCAAAGGACCGGTCTCCTAACCTTTCAGACATCACAGAGCCCAACACTGCATTGCAAATGGAAATATAAGTGTTCATAAATAGCATTTTAATAATTTGTTTGTGCTGGTCTGGGGCTAAATGAAAATGGGTTCGGTCCAAATCAGCCACCAGGGAGGAGCGAGAGGCACAGTTTGGATGAAATGAGGAAAGATCATCAACAGACTGGAACTTCCATGCCATGTTTAGCATCGTGTCATCAATAAGTCATTACCGCATTAGCTTTACAACATTAACATGATTGCTGTAAACAAACAGGATCACCGCATAGACCGTGAGTCAGTCTCTCGTCTGTCAGATTACTTTTTAGGGCTCGAATGCATTTTAACACTTAAATACTTAATAAAGCAAGGGTATGTCGTCCAGGTTAGTCAGGGTTTATTTAACCTGCGACTTTGATCAGCTTTGATCACATGGTGCATTATAATCACCATAACCACCTTTTCCTAATGAGAGTGTGAACTGCAGGGGAAATGACATGTCTGGCTGCTCTTTTCAACTGCTGCGCCTGTTAATTGGTAGTTAAGTGCTGCTGCCAATGTTAATGTTCTCACTCTCTTAAGGGCCGCTCAGGATGACCACATTTAGGGTTGGGTCTAAATACCCTTTGACCTTTTCGGATTTCAATTTCCTCTCATGTGCTTTGGATCTCTGATGTAGTATGTGGTTAAAGCAGATGGAAAGCTGTACTGATCTATCCGTTTGATTTGATTTAAAGGTCCAATATTGTAAAAGTGAGATTTTCATTTTTTTTTCATTATAAAGCAGGTCTAGGTGCTATATAAAAGTGACAACACTCAAAAACAGTGCATTTAATTGAGCCTTAAAGATTTTCTACTATAGGCACTACTATATAAAGGTATAAAGTGCCGCTATCAGATATCAGTCATTCTGCTGCAGTGATGGCACAGAGACACTGATACTCTATCTCTATTTTACTTTAAATTATTCTACATTTTATTCTGTATTTCTATTTGTACATATCTTTTCTTACTTAAGGTGGCATTCATGTTTGTATTGTTGTAAATCTGGTGTAGAGTGCTTTTTTCCCTTTTTCCCTTCATTTGTTTAAAGAAGTACTTCTTTCTATTCTTATACAGCAGACACTGTAACAAAAAGTAATTTCCCCCGGGGATCAATAAAGTATTTCTATTCTATTTTACTCTATTCTATACCCCGTTTCGACCAACTTGAACCCAGTTCCGCACTTGGTTCAACTTGTGAACCTTCTCAGAACATGCCTGCTGGCTCCACAGTTAAAAAAATAAAATCAGTGATATACGTTTTAGTTGGTCACGATTATCCCGCTCCGACATTAGTGGTTCATGGTTCGAGATCAGCCAAGAGTTGGTGCCGCTCTGGAACCATTTTTCTCGGCAGAGTGCCGGTTCTTTAACTATTGACAATTGAGGAACTGGTTCGAAATTAGGCATTGGCTCCAAACCGGCCCTGGAACTGCCTTGGACGAAAAAGGGAATGAGTGCTGATTTGATTTTAATATTAAGTGGGATGGGGCATGGCTAGGGAAATTGGATGCTTGTGTTGTTGTTGTCTCGAAAAGAAAGTAAGAAAAAACACAAATTGTAACAATGGAGAACAGACACTAGCAGTTGTGCTCACTGCCACTGGTGGTGAGAAGCTATATTGCAACAAACAGTCACAAACTGTGCAACAACAACCAGTATTTTTTATTTCCCTAGATACACTCATTCAGTTATAGTGGCAGACTTTTTACAATACAGTTGTGGGGGGAAAGAAATTGAATTTTTTCGAGTGTGGTTTCCACTACTTTCATCTGTCAATTTATGAACACAAATAATTGTATTTCAAACATTATTCAGTTGTGTGCTTTCTCTCTCAGTGTGTTTGAGTGATTGGCATACATAAGTAAGCATCACAGGAGTCCTGTTTGCTACATGTACTGTACCGAGCAGATCATTACCGCTGCACTATTACACAGCCCCACAGGAAAAATTGTTTGGAAAATTTAAACAGAGGGACGGAGGGCCCTCGTCGTGATAGGAAAGCTGCTACAGATACACCCTGCCTCAGGTTACTGGAGTGACTGCAGTGATTTACAGAGATTGTTGAGCCTGCAATGTTTTGATCCAAAATACCAAATTATTTAACTAAAAAAACAACAAGCGCTACTGGGGTGGGGCCGTGTTTACAGCGCCTGTGGCCAAAAAGTGTTTCTTTATGCATGAAAAAGAAGTCAAAGTGTGCTTAAGCCTTTTTTCCACACAAACGTGGCATTTCTGTGGGTGTTCATTTGAGCAGAACAGAAGACAGATGCAAGATGGAGGATGATGGCTGCTGCTGCAAACAGATGTCAGAGAGGTCAGAGTGTGGATTTGTGTTATTTATTTATCCGCACAACAGACACAAGGGTGTGTATAAATGTGATATGGGCTAAAAGAAAATGTCTTTGCATGAGAGAGGGCTTTTTGTGTTCACTGTGTGCACAAGTTAAGTGTATCTGGTTTAACGTAAAGGATTAGTGGCTCTGTTGTAAAAGGGTGGTTTAAACCATTATGTTGCTTGAGCTGCTGTGTGTGTGTGTGTGTGTGTGTGTGTGTGTGTGTGTTGCTTTTTTACTCTGTTCTACTTTGCACTGAGTACAATGAGTGCCCAGACCTCAGGGGTAGGAAGGCTTTAACAAACAAACAGAGCGCAGAAATCAGCTGTCAAGCCAGTGCCTGGATCTATGTGTGTGTGTGTGTGTGTGTGTGTGTGTGTTGTTTACGCTTGTGTTATTTTACAGGCATTAATATATGGCTTATCCTTTTTTTTTACTTACAGTCATGGAAAAAATTATTAGACCATTGTTTCCATCAGTTTCTTGTTCATTTTAATGCCTGGTACAACTAAAGGTACATTTGTTTGGACAAATATAATGATAACAACAGAAATAGCTCATAAGAGTTTAATTTAAGAGCTGATATCTAGCCATTTTCCATGGTTTTCTCGATAATAACCAAAATCATTATCAAGAAACCCATGGAAAATGGTTTAAAATCAACAAGAAACTGAAGAAAACAAGGATGGTCTAATATTTTTTTCCATGACTGTATATGTAATAATCTATATGAAATGTCATGTTTTCTGTTTATATTTTTACTCTCTCTCCAGGAATTATAGTCTAAACAATCTCAAATGGTTTTTGTGTGTCTACAAAGGGCAGTGTTTCTTCAGGGGCTGCTCTACTTATTTATTTTCCTGACCTGCGGGCAACTTACCCAAAAAAAACTCCTCACACTTTGTTACGCAGAAAATTCAACCTGCTCGTGTATTTTTTATTAGGACTTTTTGAGGACGGTGGAAACGGAGGAGGAGAGGCAGGACAAAGGGATGTGACACACAGTGTGAAATGGGATTTGAAAACCATGTGATTGTGGATACACAGGCTGTGAACTAATGGGCTGAAGGCACCGTGACGGTGTTTAGTGTGTTCGAGAGCAGCAGCGTACGGCTTTTGTCCAGTCTAAATCCAATTTGACTGTTTTGGGGTTTTGCATGCTAGTTGTAATATATCTCCCCTTTTGGGGTTTTCCCCCCTTTTTAATCCCAACTTCTTACAGCAGCAAGAGTGTATACAGTTTGAGTCAGACACCAGTGTCAAGGCCGCGTGTGAATGAACCTCTGACCCCTTTATAGACTGAGCCATGATGAATAATAAAACACAAGTTTTTTTTTTTGTCAGAGAATTCCCAATGATTGCCATTCAAAATGCAATTTAAATAGACATGAATGCCTTTTGCTGTGATATAAAGTTTGATTATTTCATGCAGAACTTACACAATGAATATTCAAGGTTTTCCTCCCACAGCAACAGTGGGAGGATTTTGAATACAGGAGACATTTGAATGCCGTTATCGAATAGATGTTGCTTTCACTTTTAAAGTGAGTTGCATTTCATCTGGCTCCTTGAGTCTGACTTGTGTGAGAAACACTAGTTTTGTCAATAGTTTTGTCTGTCTGCATCTGAAAACTTCTTAAAAGCCAAGATTTTTTTGCTTAGCATGCCGCCCTTAGAGACCCTTCTGTTACTGAAATGTTTGGTAACATTTCATCAACATCTGGACTGATATCCAGACAATTTGTACTACCTCAAGATCAAGTAATAATTCAGGGAAAATGCCAATATGGTATGGTAACATTGCAGGGACAAGCACCAATCACAAGTCACTCCCCTAATGAGGAATTTGAGTCTGCAATTTGTTTAAGGTTTAGTATTTACCTCAATGCTTTTGTGGGTGATTGGATAACTAAGAATGAATATTAAACATGTTACAAGAACATGAAGCAGCTACATTGGGCTTTGCCATATGTTGTTTCTCTTTTGTTGAGTTTTATGGTGGTTCTAAGTGTTCCCCTGCTCCATCTATTTCAGCTTTGCTATGTAAAAAGGCACAAGATAGAAATGTACCTGAACATAGTGCATGTGTGAATCGTGAAAATCACTCGAGGCATTTTAAAGGTCATCCCTGTAATTTACCAAGATATATGTGTGAAAGAGGCTTAATTGTCATTGTATATTTTTAGTGAACAAGAAATGTTCTTTCCATTCTGTCCCAATGGAAAATGATACAATACGTTCACCAACTGATGTCATCCAAACTATAGCTATAGAACAGGGGTGGGCAATTAATTCCCCCAAAGGGCCACATGACCAATACTACGAAGGTTGCTGAGGCCGGACCAAAATTCTGAACTAAATTCTGCTCAATATTAATTAAATCGCTTTATAAAATACAGTAGATTATCTGGTTTTGAGCTGCTACTTTTAAGAATACATGTTATGATGGGACTGTTAATGTGAAGTAAATCAAATATAGCAGTAAAAAGTAGTAAATACTCCAATCACTATATCACTTTTCCATTTATTTTAAACACAACTGTAAATTACCTTTAGCAAGGTTCCTATTGGTATTTTTGTTTCATATAGCTTGTTTTTCATGTTTGTAAAACACCTAGAAAATATACAATGTTGTGATGCTTTTATTTTGAAAAGCTGTTGTCCAGTGTGAAACGGGTGCTTTAATTTTGAAAGGTTGTGACAGGAAATAACAGGTGGAACGGTTAAATGAAAAACGAACGGTAAATAATAACGAGTGCGCCGCAGCTCATATAAAGTTGATATAAAGTATGAAAAATGTTTCTATAGTGGCAGGCTGACAAGACACAAGGTTTGTTAAAGTTTATTTTCATCTGTCATATATGTTATTGGCTATATTTGTTGTCTTAACTGTAGTAAAAGTGCTTGTTTGCTCAAGTGCTAATGCTAATGTTTGTTATTGCTCTTACGGTGGATTCACAAGGCACCTAGGTAACTCGGGTAACTCAGATATACGTAAATCGCCTTCAAAATAAAAGCATTGCGGTTGTATTCATTTCTAATTTCGGGCCGGATGTGGCCCAAGGACCGCCCAATGCCCAGGTCTGCTATAGAAGGTCGATGCCAATCAAACTTTACAGAGAACAGGCTCAATGTTTTTAACACTTTAATGCTTTTTGTTTTACCAACATCTGCATCGTGATTCACTTGTCCAACTCCTCTGTTTCAACACACATACAGGTTTTGTCACAATGATAGCGTCTCAACCATACGAGATGCAGAAACTTTACTTTAGATGTGCTGATCAGATCAAAATTCAGGCAGAGATGGAAGACAGGTGTGGTCCGGGCAAGGGTGCAGGAAGTAGCGGGGTAGGAAGTAGGGATGGGAGTAATTAATCAATGATCGATTAATGGTCGTTAATCTGTGTATTTTTTTTATTTACATTTTTTATCTATGACTGGTATCAGTACTCACTGAACTGAAACAAGGCGTTCAGTTCTGCGGCCGAACGTGTACCCACGAATAACCCAATGCGCTGAGAATTAAGTTGGATAAAGCTACAGTTTGCAAACTGAACACACAGAACACAAGAGTATTCATTTGGGCAAAACTAGCTTACTGTATCAAACCTTGTTAGCGAGAATTACTTCATTTAGTTTAATCCAAAACTTATTTAAAACGCAAAACACACTTAAATATGCAAGAATACTGTGAAAACTAACCTCATGCCTCTTCGGGGGCAAAACATAAAACACTGAACTACCAACCACTGTTAGTTTTACGATCAAGAGGAAGTCCCTTTATGTCCTTTCAAAATACTGGCATACATACTGGAGTATGTACTGTATAAAAACATGCATACTATTCGATTAATCGAATAATTGATCGTTAACGTTATAGATAATCGAGTTGGCAGGTTTCTTCCAAACGCCCATCCCTAGTAGGAAGTAGGGAACAGGCCATTGGACCCCGACTATATGTCCCTGCCCTGATTTGGCATCGCAGCTGTCCCTTTGAAACATGGTCTCTAGTTTAAAAACCTGCAAATTGGGCCAAAGCTTGTGTGTGCTTGGTGTATCGTCCCCGAGCAGGACACCAGGCAGCCTCCTAGACATTTATTATCTTAAATGCTTAAAAAAGTAACTATGACATCAAGCAATCGTTAATTTAGCCTGTTCGGCTGCGATCAAGCTTTTTCTTACATCTCCACATACCACCAAACCTTTGGCTGCTTTACTCTTGCTTTTCTCCGGAAAGGGAAAATGCCAGGGCTACGCCTTGTGACCCATCATCCTGGCCCGTATCGCAGCTTTTAAAAGTATTTCTGGGGCTGTTTTCAGCTCCAGCTGTGGGCTTCTATTGTACGCTACTTTGCAGACTATTTCCGTCTGGATTTCCAGGAAGCGAGCTTGGGATGCTCTGACATTCAAGAAGCTTTGAGTGTGCTATTAGTCAGGCTACCTGGCGCGGGGAGATAGCACTGAACTCCTTCAACCCCTTTGAAACGCTGGGGACCGTGTACCCACAAAGCATCTTAGAGCCGGAGCACTGATCGGAGGCCAGCCTCTCTCTTGCGGAGTATTGATGTTCACGCATCCGTGGGACCGCGCTGATGATTCCGGATCAGTGTGTTTATTCTTAGAGGCTTTATGCACGCCAGCCCCGAGCTCTCCTCCCTCTTTGAAGTGCGGACACACGAAGGGGGGAACGTTGGCTCGGAGCCCACAGGAGCCGAGAAAGCTCCGTGTTGTTATTTACGAAATGCTTTGTTTTCTTGTGGTGCTAAAGACGCCAAAATAACCTTCCATTTGTGGGGTTTTTAAGTTTGGAGGTTATTAATGTTTTATTGTTTCCATGCAAGCTAAAGCAGAGTGCCATGGATAAAAAGGCCAATGCATTAGTTATGACTTCCTGGCTTTATTGGGAAGTTATGGACAGAATCACCTTTACTCACGTCTCACCAGGATTCAAAAGTAATTCACTGATGCCTCTGGGTTTAATTCTGGATATGAAGGCTTTCTATCCTAAATGATACATCAGCCCTTTCACAGTTGTGATATATTGTCTGACAAAATGATTGACACCTGAGAATCCCAAAAGCTCTGGGAAATAAATAAGTAGCAGGCGATTTATGTCTCTGTACACACAGGATTCTCTCTCTTTATTGGCCGTCATATAGAGCTTAGTATTTTCCATTGGTGGAAAAAGTATTCAGATCCTTTACTTCAGTAAAAGTACTAATACCACACTGTGACATTACTCCACTACAAGTAAAAGTCCTGCATTCAAAACTTACTGAAGTAAAAGTACAAAAGTATCAGCATCAAAATGTTCTTAAAGTATCAAAAGTAAAAGTACTTGTTATGCAGAATGGACCCACTCAGATTTTCATATATTCCAAGTTTATTATTGGATTGTTAATATTGATGCATTTATGTAATTTTCGCAAGGTAGGATTCATTTTGTCTTCTTAATATACTGTTATGACATTTGTTTCATATTAAATCTCGACCTGGAAAGTAACTAATGCAGTCAGCGAAATGCAGTGGAGTAAAAAGTATAAAGTTACATAAAATGGGAATACTCAAGTAAAGTACAACTTCATCAAAATTGTTCTTAAGTACAGTACTTAAATAAATAGTACTTAAGTAAATGTTCTTAGTTACTTTCCACCACTGGCATTTTCACATCAATATGTGATTAAACTAGTTATATTTAAATTTTCTCTGAAAAGACTGATTTCGGACATACATTTAATCATTACCTATATAATAATTTCTGAAATGGATTGATCATTTCAGTTTTTTTCACTAAAACACAGGGGTGTATGTGTGGTGATTGGGACATACTGACTGATACTTTTTTTTTGTTCAAAATGTTGTCTGAGGGCCAGATTCATGACATGTTTTTTTAAAAATAAATTGATTAATTTGCGTAGCTGATAATGCTGTCTGACATTTAGTCGGAAATTAAAATTCCTCGAGTGGAAGACGGTCAGTTGGATGGTTGTTAGCAACAGAAGGGAATGTGATAAAGAAATCCCAGCGGATCTTCGGAACAATTTTCAGCAGATGATGAGCCTGTCACAGTTCAGGAGGATTAATGTGCACCTGTGCAATGTGCATTTTTAACTATGTAGTAAATGATGACCAGGGCCGAGAACAACTCACATAGTCGTCCCTTTATTGTGAAATTTGAAAGCGGAGCGTCTGCTCTTCTTTTATTCATTGTTTAATTCTGAAAGTTTTCCCAAATGGATATTTTGACCAATTAGAGAGCAGCTTCGTTGCGCATCACAAATTTTGTTCCACTTGTAAATGCTGCTGTTTGAACAAAAACCAACCTCACAATGTTGCATATTGTAACAATTTGGACCCTGATTGGCACCAGAGCAAACCAACTATAGCTGTGAAAATGCTTAAAGTCAAATAGTTTTAAAGTCAAACTTGAGGTAAAGTAAGGAATCCCGTTGAATACCTTTTTCTTCTTTCGAAAAAATCTGTGATTTTTAACACAGCAGGAAACGTTATATTTAGGCTTTGCGTTAGATCCAGATTCCAGAGGGGAGGCTGTGGCTCAGTTGGTAGAGCGGGTTGCCCACCGATCGACCACATTTCCATCTTAATCATTGCATATTTTAATTCATTGTTGTAAAGGAGAATAAGGGTTCTTTTTTATTCAAGGCATCATATTTTTACAGTCTTCTTGTAAATTCTGTGGTGGACTCTGCTAACACATCCATGTGCTTTGAAAACTACATGTGTTTGCTTTTATTTTGAAGGCGGGCTGCCGCTGCTTAATGAATGTAGCTGAAACCCTGAGATTATTGGTGAATATCCCATGCTGTTATGACAAACTTCAGTTCGTTGACTTTGCAGAAATGTGGGTATATGGCCTTTTTGTTTCTGCAAACGTATTGGTTATTACTTTGGAATTTTAAGCAGAACTATAATAAGCATGACAAAAAAAGATCTCAGAGAAGAAACTGGAACAAAAGTTACATTTTAAAGTTATATTTCCATCCATTTGAACAGGTAGAGCAAAATAACTTTTTTTAGCTTTTGAAAAAATACTTTTTTAAAATGCAGCAGGAAATACTATAATGAGGCTGAGTTATACCAGATGTTTTGTGAGATTCCCATGCTGCACTGACAATCCTCAGTTGGCAACTTGTAACTAGAAAAAAGGTAAAAACCTGCCTAGCCGAAATGGGGCAAGGTGGCCTTTATGTTTCTGCAGACTTATTGGATATGACTTTTATGTTTTCAGCAGACTGTAATTAGCATGTTAGGGCAAACACCTTTGGAAAAATTGATCTCGGAGAACCAACTGGGTGAGTCATCGACCAACAGAAATTGGACAGTTTGGGGGATTTAATTGCAGAAATTGCCTTTTAGCTTGAATGGTTGTTTTTCTTTTCCATTTCAAACCTCCAATTGGCTTCATATGTGGAGGGCTGAGTGGAGAGCCCAGTGCTGATGCAGGTTGGCCAAATTATCACAACTGTAGACACGAAGGGAAGCCAAATGAAGATATTTAACTGTGCATGTTGTGTGGTCTCTGTGACAGGTTTACTGTCAGCATTTAATAGCTGCTTGGGGCAAAAATACCTCTGAAAGATGATAAAATCACAGTGAAGCTACAAACTGTCAGGGAAAACAGCCACTAATATTTAGCTGAACCAATTTTCATTTGAGCCTGTGACATGTTTTGTTGAGTTGTCAGATATCGCTGTTGTCCCCTGTGGGCTACTGAAGGGGATTCTTGGGAGCCTGTTACTCAGAGGGAACATTTCACTGTCTGCCAGTGGAAATTGTCTTTTTTTTCTTATCAGGAAACAGTTAAGCACACAGTCTGAGCAGTCCAACATGGCAATTGCACACAAAACAAGAGTGGCAAGAAAAGAATGAACAACCTTGGTGCAGATGGGTTGGTTGGAGGCAAAGAGGAGAAAAACAGAACCGTCATACAGGGATTGGAATAAAGCGTTCAAGAGTTTTATCATCCATTTTGGAATAAAATGTTTAAGGGTACAAATTCAGTGAAAATGCGTTTATTAATAATAATATGCGATCTAACTTTTTGTTGTGTGTGTGTGTGTGTGTGTGTGTGTGCGTGCGTGTGCGTATGTGTGTGCGTGTGTGTGAGAGAGAGATCAGAGATCGGGTCCTACTCCAGCAGATTATCCCAGGTCTTTTCATAGATCCCTGTCTCATTTCAATGACAATGTGAGATCAGCGTCAATTACTGCTGCGTCTTTGCATCATGATCCAGAGGGCTGATAATAAAGCTGGCTTTTAGCCCCAGAAGACGAGCCGACATTTAACTACTTCACCTCTAATACTGTCTGTCTATCTATCTATCTATCTATCTATCTATCTATCTATCTATCTATCTATCTATCTATCTATCTATCTATCTATCTATCTATCTATCTATCCATCTCTTTTTCTGAATGATTCTATTCACATATTTCTTGATGATTATTATTTCCTCCATTCTCTCTCTCTCTCTCTCTCTCTCTCTCTCTCTCTGCTCATTTATTACGGAGGGCTCTGGATTTTAGTGACTGTGTGCATGTGTGTGTGTGTGTGTGTGTTAGAGGTCAGTGGGGAGTGAGGCTCCTCATAATCCGGTAATCAAACCAGCTGCCACCCAACCCAACCCCCATCCATCCATCCATCCATCCACCCACCCTTCTCTCCATGTCTCGTCTCTTTCTCTATAGATTCAGTTTCTCTCTCTGATTCCTTCTCTTTATATTTCTGCCCTTTCTTGATCTTGTGTCATTCCTTCGGAATTAAATAATATTTATCAATTACTAATGATGTATTTCCCTATCTATCTCTTTCTTTTCTGCCCTTTTTTACCCTCTCCCTCCTTCCTTTTTGTCTGTCTGTCTGACACGTTATATGTATGTCAACAGTCAAATCCTTTAAATTCAATGCACCATTTAACATTTGATCAATTTAATAACCCCTCAGATTATGATAACTACAGTGTAAGCAAAGGGAAACAAGTGAACATCAATAAGCTATCAATTATTTAGAGTAATACTTTAATTATTAATTACTATTGATTGTGATTTGCCATGATTATAACACTCTTTCTCTCATTTTTATTAGGGTTAAAGGCCCTCTTCCCACTTCTCTCCTCCTCTATCATCTTCTTTGCTTTTTCTAGTTTTTAATAAAGCTCCTTCACTCTCCTTCACCCTCCATCGCCTCTCTGTGTCAACATCCTCCCTCAGCCTCCATCCATCTCTGCCGTGCTCTCTTCCTTCTTGTCCTCTGTCTCTCATTCGTTCTTTTATTTCCACCACTTGCCATGCTCTTTCTGCATCGAGACCCCTCATGTTTTGCATTCTTGTCATTCAATCTCTCAGTCTTATCCCTCACCCTGTTTCACCTTCGCATCGCCCCAGTTCTGCTGCAGAAAATTATGTGCATTTATATTGTTTTATAGCTTATTAGCGAGCCTGTCGCATTAAATTGCTTTACGATACACAATACGGGCCGGTGCTGGATTGTTCTTGTATCCAGTGGAGATGAAACATGTCTCGTATCTGTTGCTGAAACACTTTATTTGTGAAGGTGGTGACCTGCTGTGATTTGTATGAACTCATTCTGTAGTAGTGACGGGTTTCAGAGGAAAGCAGCTCTGTGTTGAATTTGTAACCAAAGCCGAGGAGACGGGGGAGATCATGTTTTCAACATGAGAGCACTCTGTGATACCACTCCATCTCCAGCTCTGTCTGTAGCTTGTTCAATCACATGCACAAAGCTTGAAACCAACTTTTTGGATGAAAAACCAAATGTAGATTTCAGAGATTTCATCTGTTTTCTCTCTCTTAACTAAAATGTAAGATTAAAGAATTACATTATCTTTCATGAGTAACCGAATTTCAGGAAATTACCATGTTTCTTATATCTTGAATCTGCTATTTGTTAGAGGTGAGAATCAGCAGAGGCCCCACGATCCATTTTTATCCCGATGCTTGAGTCACGATACGATATTATTGCAATTTTAAGCATTTTGTGATATTGTGAGTATTGCGATTACAATATATTGCAATTTAACTGCATTTTGTGTCCACAAAATGAAATTTAATCAAGAATTGTTTTGTCAAATACAATACCGATACTTCAGTCACAATACGAAATTATTTTGATTTTAAGCATTTTGCAATATTTTAATGTTTTATGTTTAACTGCATTTTGAGTCCACAACATTAAATTCAATCAACAATTGTTTTTCTCAGAAAATTCTCAGTGTATTCAGCTCACTTCAGTCTTTTTATTTTTCCACAATGAGAGTCAAACATGAATGGACGACAGCCACTTCAGCATTTTCTCAAACTTTCCTCAACTTTAAGCTTCACTGCTCTGAATTTATTTGAATAAAACATATGACTTTTAATAATAAGTTATTGCAGCGTTATTTTGACAACTTCCCAACATGATATGACGCACAAGGTGCCTATAGATCCCTTAGGTCTTCTTGTATCATATGATACCAGTGTCTCCAGTATATTCCTAAAAACAAAAACGGTGAAAATACTCGTCAGAACGCTAAATATCGATACTAAGCGGCCATGAATCGATATAATATTGCCATGCAAAATATTGCAATACTATGCTGTATTGATTTTTTCCCCTCACCTTTACTATTTATCTCCTCTCATGAGTGTCCGCTGGTTAATTGGCTGTGTGCAGATGATAACTAAATGTACAGATTAAGAACAAAGATACTGCTGGCTACGTGGCAGCTATTGTAATGTCTTGATATGTCTGAATTAAGTCTGTGAAAGTAAGTGGAAGTGAACATCTAATGAACATTTGTTCTCAGATTCAGGAAAATAATTTAAGACCATCATGTCTTGTGAAAATATTGCCAGTTTTTGCTTTATAAGCAACCGAACTATCCAACATCATACGTGTGTAGCAATATCCAGCAGGCAGCCCTTTCCTACTTAGAGGCTGAACTATTTTATAAACGTAGTTTTCTGGAAATGGCAAAAAAAATGGCCAGAATTTGAGGAGCCCTCCTCCTGAGATGACAAACTGTGAGTCATGGCCTTAGCAGCTTCAAACATGTGTGAGTATTGGCAAAGCTTTTCAGAGATGGAGAGAAAATGCTGCTAATAGTTTAGCCTTCTGATGAGTGCACAGCTGGGGCCAAGCTCACTGCTGCGGCGCAGTTGAGACAGCATAAAACTGTGATTCAAGGCTGCATCTATAGCCATAAACAAGTGTCAGAATTACTGAGAAAACCCAATAATTAGTCACAGCTGTCAGCCTTTGGCTACAGTTAGCAGAAGGCTAAGCTATTAGCAATATTTCCTCTCCATCTATGAAAACACCCTGTTCACATTCACACAGTTACACATTGACACCTGGAAGCTGCCCAGTACAACCACAGTCTGCTCTGCTGGCAGCTGAGCAGCTCCAGCAGGTTAAGGGGACTTGCTCAGTGGTGATAACGAGGGAAAAGCAAGTGCTGCTCTTTCAATCGATTGACCTTTTGGCCACAAGCTTAAGGCCACCACATTTAGTTTAGTCCCATTTAGACTCTCTTTTAAGTCCTGTATTCCATATTTTCTAGGATTTTGCACCATTGTATCAGGTTTTTACTGTCTGATAAGAAGTGCATGTGCATCTTCATTTGTAGAAAATCCAAAGGAACGCTCTCCCTGTGAGTGGTCAAATGATCCTGTCACATGTTAAGTTTTCTAAAGCCTGAACAGAGCCACTTGAATTACAATATAAAGAGTCATTATGGATTTATAGCCCAATGTTGCCAAAATAAAACTGCCTATCCCAGCTTTAAGCTTAGAAAAAGAGATTGCCCCAAACAGGGATAGTATTCAGAACTACAAAAATAGCAGCATCAAAATGTACTTAAACTATCAAAAGTAAAAGTACTTGTTATGCAGAATGACCCAACTCAGATTGTTTTATATATTCCCAATATATTATTAAATTATTTGTACTGATGCATTTATGTAAGCAGCATTTTAATTTTGTAGAGGAAGGGCTCATTTTAGGGCTCAATATATTGTTATGAGCTTTAATTGAAAGAAAAGTGTCGCATTACTTTAAATTTATCATGTTTTTATGTTAAATCTTGACCTGACATGGATCATATGGCGGCTGAGATATGTTAACAGCAGATAGATTCTTACATAATTTGTGTGAAGTAGCCAGTCGGACTGGAGCAAACATATTATTTAAACATCAGGGTGCTGCCAGTTTCAATCACCTGTATGCTTCTTTACCTCCTTCACTCCATTTAAATAACGCACTGGATTATTGTACATTACCTCTGACAGCTATAACTACAAGCTTGATTGAAAATGGGCTTGTGTGTGTGTGTTTATGTGTGAGTCGCTGTTCCCTGGAGGTGGCCTTCAGCTGTATTTTGACTTTTAATAGCCTCCAGCATGACTTTCTGCACTTCAATAGCACAATAATTGCTTTCAGACAGCATTTACTGTAAAATGTCACATTCACGAAGCGGCTTTTGAAATCGACCTTGGATCTATTTTTCTCTTTTAGTTGTATGTATGTACAGTGTATGGTTACATATGCAGTGAGACAAAGTGTGATCTGAGCTGCATATCTTACAACATTGTTGTGACCTCCTCACCTTTTCCCTTTTCTCCACTCTTCCTCTCTGGATTCTATCCATTTATCGCTGTCTCTTTACCTCCGCCTCTCTGCTCTTTATCGCTGTCGCCCCTGAATCTTCTCCCTTGTGACTCCCACTTCATCCATCTCCCTCTTCCAACTCCTTCACCTGTTCACACCTATATATCACTCCACGATTCCTGACCCTCCGTATCTTTCTTTATCTCCTGCTCCTTCATCTCCTCACCCTTTTGTCCACCTCGAGAATAAGTACAACTATTCATTCATTTTTTCCCCACCTGTGCTCTGGTCTTCAGATGGCGCCCACAGCATTTCAGCCCAGTGCGTCCTCCGCGTCCTCATCATCACCGAGGACATGCTGGGCAGCAGCGTCACCGTCCGCCTCCAGAACATGTCCCAGGAGCACTTCCTGTCACCGCTGCTGAATAACTTCCTGGAGGGCGTGTCGGCGGTGCTCTCGGTGCCCGTTGAGGATGTTTTCATTTTCAACATCCAGCCGGACCTGGACGCGGCGCCGGGAGGGATCCTGAATGTCAGCTTCTCTGCCGCTTTGCCCGGCGGAATCTTCTTTCCCTCCGAGACCCTGGAGGAGCAGCTGTACCTGAACAGGCTGAGGCTGACGTCACTGACACAGATGGAGGTAAGGCCACATTTACACATTGATCACAACCTTTAAAGGCTGAGTGTCATTGTTTTTATCTACTCTGAGAAACATGCACACATGCATATGAACACATGACTAAAATTAACAAGTTCTCCAACCTAAACGACAGAATAGGTCGTGTGTCAGTACCACCCATAACATATACGCATCGCGGCTCGCAGTACAGCGGGGCATTCAAAAAATAACACACACATCATTATACATGCATGTGTGGTTCGCGTTTGAATAAAGGCGTGCAGTTTTTGTGGATTTATTTTATAAAACCATTGGCGTAGGTTTAGGACAAAAAACTTCCTGGTAAGGCGTTAAAAAAGTGTCACAACCAAATTATGGACCCGAATCCAACTCTTAAACCAAAGTTTCAAAATATTTTTTTTATTAAACCAAAATCAAAATCACTCTTTACAGAGGCTAAGTTAGGAATAAGGAAACAAACAGAAATTCATCTTGCGAGGCTATTCTAAGAAAGCAAACAGAAAATCACTCTTGTGAACAAAATATCAAAGCAACAAATCCTGACAATGACATGAACAAAGCGCTGGTTCTCTGACATGGGACAAGACAAACTGGCACAGGACAAAAGGAAGGCATGGACTATATATACACACAAGTTAAGGGGACAGGTGGAAACAATCAGGGCGGAGACAGGTAATCCTAAAGGCGGGAAAACAGACAAAGGGCGAAAGTAAAACTGGGAACAATGGACACAGACAGGAAGTGGAACCAAAATAAAACATAGGCACGAGACAGAACAGAATTAATTAACCTAACACATTTATCTGAACATGACAAAAGACAAGTTAATAGGTAAATAAATGTACGTAAATGCAGGAAGTGAGGTGGTTACAAGGGTCACGTCACTACTGCAAGTTACGTAAAAAAATTTATGTTACGTTGAAAAACATGATTCACGGAACTTGCGTAAACAACATAACTTAAAAATCATCTACTTTTTTTTCACATGGGACATGAACCCCACTCTCCTGGGTAAAATCACTACTATGTCAGCAAGATGGCAGCGGATGCATTACAGTGGACGGTGTCATATGTAAATATTGATTGTTTTTTGCTGCCTGCACACACAACCTATATTGCCGTTTTTTAGGGTAGAGCAGGCTAAAATCAACATTACGTGAAAAAGTCAGCAGCTGGAAATCACATGTAATAAAACATGTGAAGCAAAAGTTGTAAAACACGCTGTGCATCTCTTGAGCATACTGCATGTGAACTGATAGTAATACAGTGCAGATGCCGTGCGAATGCAGCCATATGTTTCTTTCCAGCAATACGCTGATATGACCATTTAAAGTTCTCATGCATGAAATCACACACACCTGGACACAGCTTACACGTCAGTTACATAAACGCCTATACACCCTCAAAGCATCTCTGCACACGCATGAGAGAAAGATATGTTCCGACAGAAAAGAACAAGTGGAACCCAGAGGAGAAAAGATTTATGCAGGGCCAGGAGGGAGCACAGCAGTGTCAAGAGATACATAGTTTAAGACTGAATGTATGCGACCTTCTCTCCACAGGCCACTGTCACACAAACACACAACAACACATACAAAGTGACTATACAGCCTCTTGCTTCTTGAAACAATCTTGTGAATATATCTGATCCAGGGACCTCAACAGCAGGCAAAAACAGTAAATACTGTCTTCTGGAAAGGTGAAGCAAAACAGGGATACATGAATAAATAATTATGAGTTAAAAATAGAGGAAGACCAATAGCAGTGTCACTGAATATGGCTGTAATTTTACACCACTTTGTCTGTTCCAACCAGTTTCCTTCAGTATTCCTGGCATTAGTCTCTCAGAGTTTCCCTTTTATAAGGGTGAAACATTTACTTGCTTGGCAAACTTGAAAAAAACCTCCACAATTTAACAAAAAAGAACACACATTAATTTGGACTGTTTGTTGGAATTGTTTCCTTTTGGTGGTGCTTTTGTGGCTATTTAGCATGATGGGATATATTGCTGTTCACAAAATTATCCTTTTCAACTAAAAGTTATGAAACTTGTGAATTGATTTTCCTTCCCAACACAGTCGTCAAGATTTACACAAACAAAAGTCTTGACTACAGCTGTACCTGCTGCTTATAATACAATTTTTGACATTTTGACGTTATAGTAGGAAACACACAGGTGTAATCATATACCTTAATTAATCAAGGCTGCAGCCAACATAAAACTTGAAGCTACTTGTCCCTCTTTTGAGTATCTACAGATTGAGACAACAAAAATACAAATGCATTTCTAAAATAAAATGATATATTACGGATTGAACTACTTTTTAAAAAATAAATTATTAAAAATATCCTCAATTTGATCAGCTACCAGAGTAAAATGATTAGGATGCTTATGCATTGATGCACTTGTATTCCTCCCAAAAAGTTCTTTAACATCACTCATATTGGCCGTTTTTCTGCAGAACAAGCGCTTTTTAAAATACATTTATTCATTATGAATTTTGTTTATTTAACAAACAGAGAACAATACAAAACAGCACAGTAAGGCACATATAATAATTAAAAACAAGCAACAAAAAAGGGGATTTGCAAATAATTTGCATTCACAACCCACTGTGTGCTTCAGTAAAAAAAGATTACATTATCTCTACCTCAATAAAAATCAAGTAAAATCAAAACAACAACTCAGTCCTATTTGTCATCAATCCAACCATCTACAGTACATCCATGTTACTCTCAAGAAAATTATAGAAAATGTTCCACATTTTCCAAAACTTGTCAAGCTCGTTCTTTGTTGTCTACCTTATCTAGAACAAGCACGTTTACTTTGAAAATTAAGCACATTTTGCTGATAATACATACGTTCTTTGACTAAAGAAGTATTTTGATTGAACTTGTAACACAGTATATTTACACTGTTGTGTAGGTACTTACTGCATTTACTGTCTGCATGGCTTACTGAAACACCCAAATGTAAAAAAGAACCAACATTAATGTTAGTACTTGTGCTTTCACAGCTAGTCAGAATATGGGCTATGAGAAAAAGCTTATTCCATGTTTCAGCCAGACTGGAAGACTGATGAAAAAAAAACTTGATGAGAAAGTATGCTGAGCAGTGAAAAGTGGGATTGAATTGGGACACCATCTGGAGCGTCTACACCAGTAAACTACTGTTTACATGTTCACACACAACAACACCATTCCTCACAATGACAACTCTCCTCTCCCGTCGCTCCAGGTTCTCCCTTTTGACGACAACGTGTGTCTGCGTGAGCCCTGTCAGAACTACATGAAGTGCATCTCCGTGCTGCGCTTCAACAGCTCCGCCCCTTTCATCTCCTCGCCCTCCATCCTGTTTCGGCCCATCCATCCCATCGCCGGCCTGCGCTGCCGCTGCCCGGTGGGCTTCACGGGCGATTACTGCGAGACGGAGATCAACCTGTGCTACTCCAACCCCTGCCTGAACGGAGGGGTGTGCGCCCGCAGAGAGGGAGGCTACACATGCATCTGCCGGGAAGATTACACAGGTGAGTGGTGTGTGTGTGTGCTGTGGTGAGGGAGTGTGCGTGGATTTGTGCTGGTGAGATCACAGAAGGATTGTGGGTAGACATACGGGCTGGAATCAGGTTTGTTTTTGCACTGAGAGGATACACAAGTAAGAGTTGAAGTGTGTTTATGTGTGGTTGTGATAGTGATACACACATACAAGCAAGTGGAGAATAAACTCCTCTTAATTCTAAAGAAATTACTTATTACAAATGAATGGAAGCCACCCACTCCTCTGACTGGAATTCAGTTATTGATTTAACTGGTTGACCTTTCCAGTGCCCCCGCTTTAATAAAACAGTAGTTAAGAGTCCAATTAGCATCTGAGAGCTGACCAATTAACAAGCCGTTCAGTAGAAACACTTACATCTTTAGTGGAATACTTGCAGACACTTAGTAGTTATCATGCAGGTTAAAATTTTGCCTCATGACGCACAAAGAACAAGCTGAGCAATGTGGCTTTTACAGGAGCTCAGTACAACTAATAACCTTATTAAATGCATAAATAATAGGATGATAAAATATACAAATATACAGTATTTTTTAAAACTTTTAAATCTTTAAAAACACATTTCTCACTATAAGCTTAAACCCAACTCTCATATGCATTTTACAATTTTGTTATATTTACAATGCAATGCTTTAATTTAAACTGAAAATGCAAAAATATATATGTACCGGTAGTTTAAAAATATCTGACCATCAGTTTTAGTCTTCAACTGTATTTATAGTACATTCACTTTAGTTGTAATATCATTTTTGTTGCATGAGGGTATTTCTTATTTGCCTCAAACGCTGTTATCTCCTGTTCATTTACGCTCTATGAATATCTTTATATTTTTATTACTTCATTACTTCCTTTTTTGAGCCACTTAAAAGCAGGAAAAAAACACTTTTTACATGCATGTCAAAGTAACTTACGCTTTCTGACACTTTATCACTATCTCACTCCAACAAAGTGAAACAATCAGATCCACGATATAATTCTGTACAACTGGACTGTCACAGTACAATTTTATGTCCAAATTCAACTTTTAAACCTTTAAATAAAGAGTTTTAAATTAGATTGCTCATGATGCAACCAAGTTTGTAACTGCATTCCCATTGGGAAGAGGCATACATTAATATTTTTCTACAGTTTGCAGTGTTTTCATCTCCTCTACTTCCCTAATTTAATGGATGGAATTGAGCATAGTGTGTTTAGTTATGTGTTTGTTGTGCCTTTGTGTAGTCTTTAACTCTTCCCTGGTAAACTAATGCTGACTGTCTGTGTCTCTTTGTTCATGTCCCACATCGGCTTCCTTTTTGATCCGCTCTGTTTTTACTCTGTTGTCATGTTGAGCTGAACAACATGGAAACACACACACACTGCCTCCTGGGAGAGCTTCCTTCATCTCAGCTCTCTACCTGTTATTAAGACACACACACACACACACACACACACACACACAAACACACACAGAGACACACACCACCACTGCCCGAATAAACCCCTCACTCTTCTTTATTGTCACCAAACTAATTTGTTCCCTCTCCCACACTCACGTTTCAGTTTTTCTTACCTTTTCCCCAATACTCTCGACTAATTTCCTCTCTTTTTTCCCTCTCATACCAAAGCATTGCTTCAGTCTTGGAAATGCTGTGAATGTCAGTGTGTGTGTGTGTGTGTGTGTGTGTGTGTGTGTCTGGGGGATATTTCACATTGCCTTTTACTTCAAATCAAAAGAGAGCTGGGGGAGTGAAGCAACACTTTTTCTTTCATGAGTGAGACTGAGTGTTTTCCAAACTCCCACTGAGACAGACAGAGCGAGAGATAAAGACAGAGAGTGGAAATGAGCAAAGACGGAATGAAGGTAGAAAGAGACAGGGAGCGAGTGGGAGGGAGACAGAAAGACAGTTTAGAGTATGATGGGAGGAAGTGAAAAGGAGATGGAGATGGAGAGAGTGAGGGAAGTTTGATCCTTTCCATGGGAAGTTAAGCTGGGTAATTTTGGAAATTTTCACAATCCACAAAACATGACATTTCAACAGATTTATTTGTAAGTCGAACTGTATTAAGTTTTAATTACTTTATTGAACAATCAATTCTTTCATTGAACAAAAAAATACATGAATGTTGAGTTAAATATTACTCTCCCCCCCTCGACCCCACCCAGTCACAAATTGAGTAAAATGACGAAATATGGTCAAACGATCACATAACACACACACACACACACACACACACACACACACACACACACACAAAAACAACAAAGTCTTCAAATTATTTAGTGACAGAATGGTGGCCAATGGATCACATAGCGGATCAATGCTGCATAAAAGTGAAATAAAAAAAACTCCACTAACAAATTAAAGTCAGTGACTTGCTTCGAAAAAGTGTCAGCTCCTTCCCTCACATAAGGTCATGGAAAAAATTATTAGACCATTGATTTCTTCAACGTTCATTTTAATGCGATAATGATTTTTGTTTTTATCAAGAAAACCATGGAAAATGGCTGGATATCACCTCTTAAATTAAACTGTTATCCAAAATGCAAAATGCAAAAATGTTCAACTTCACCACTGAATTGCATTAAGTGCAGTCCAGAGTTTATATGCAAAAGCGACCCAAGACTTCCAGTTTTGGCTCTATCAAAAATTTGACAATGTCTGGAAATTTTGGACCAAATTGTCACAATGTGACTGCTGTTAACAACCCACGTCAAAGCAGCCAATCAGAGTATGACATGAACTGACTCAGAAACCTTAGCCGCTGAACGTTTCACTTTTTAGGTTGAAGAAAACCAGAAAAAAAGCTTTGGCAGTGCTGTGGCTAAAGCTTGGTAGACAGATGACGTGTCTCCGCTGCAATTATTTCTATCTACATCATGCCGCTCTGATTCACCAGACAGTCTCTGCACATACCTCAAAATAGATGTCATACAGTCGGACAAAGATTTTAATGGCCCCTTCTCACACGTGCAATTAACCTGCAAGAGTGCTGTTCACTGTGTAAGGGCCTAGAGAGAAGACAGAAAGGATAAAAGACAGGAAAATCACATCACTCCTAACAAGAGACAGAAAGGATAGAATAACGTTTTCTGTCCCTGCAGAATAGGAGGGACAGACGCTTTTAAAGATGGGACAAGTGAGGGAGAAAGTGCAAACAGCGGAGCATGAGAGATGAAGGAAAAACGACAGAGAAGAGGCGGGAATGACAGCAATATGAGAGACGAGGGAGACAGATGAATTCAGAGAGAATAACATGGAAGGAGGGCTGCAGGGGGAAAATGGGGCGAGAGACATCTGGGAGCAGTGAGAGAGAGAGAGAAGGATGGAAGATGAGAGTTGAGGGATGGAGCGAGGAAATCAGATGGGTTCTGGGTAGTCGGTGTTGTGCTTTTCCTGCGTAGGCGTCGGGTGTTGTGGTGTCTTGTCAACGCCCAAGGCAAGTGGGAGGAAGAGGAGGAGGAAGAGGAGGACAATAAACAGGGACCAATTGATCCTGCAACACACAGAAATCTCCAGACATCTAACAACCAAGTTTGCTCTCTACCTTATTTTTCTTCCATCCAACCTGCCTTCATATGCTCTTTGTGGCTTTGAATTGCTTTCCCCTGGAACTCCATGGATTCCTCTCACAGGCAGGAGCTGAGCCCGGGGTTCTGACCCACACTGGAAACTTTCTTTTTCCACTGAATGAGAAATGTTTTTGACGCTAGAGTAGTAGCTTTCAGTAGACCTGTGTCTGGTGTGATTTGTAAATATTTTCGGGGGGTTAGTCCAGCCAAATATTTTTGTAAAAATAGTATAGCACCTTAAATCATAAAATGTCAATGATAAGTCCAGTGGAGTTGGCTCAAGTGATCATTTATTAGTTGTAATAATAATAATAATAATAATAATAATATTAAATGTATAAATAAATATATAAATAAAAAAATGTATAAATAAATACATAAATCACCATCATCATCATCATCATCATCATCATCATCATCATCATCCGTAGAGTACTAGAGAGAAAAATAGTACATTTACTTAAGTACTGCACTTCAGTACACCATTGAGGCACTTTACTTGAGTATTTTCCATTTGATGCCAGCTTTAGTTACTTTTCAGATCAAGATTGAACATAAAAAACACAATTTAAAATAATTAGACACTCTTAGAAATGAAACAATACAACAGTATATTATTAAGTAAAATGTAGCTTCCAGTATACATCAATAGTAATACTCCAATAATACGCAGTTTATTGAGTACAAATATCTTGAGTGGGGCCATTCTGCATAATGAGTACTTTTATTGTTGATACTTAGAACATTTTGATGCCTACACTTTTGTACTTTTGCTTCAGTAAGGTTTTGGACTTCTGACTTTTACTTGTAGTGGAGTTATTCTACATTGTGTTATTCGTACTTTTACTGAAGTAAAGGATGTAAATTCTTATTTCACCACTGCCAAAATCCAACTAAAATACTAAAATATGTGTATGATCAAAACACTTACAACACAGCCATATTTCTCTCGGGCAGGTTATTCCAGAGCCTTGGGTATAGTGGCCCTCTCGCCCTCTTAGATTATAATAAGTGTACTTGTTCAATTGCAGCAGGTGAAGGTTTCATATGTAAAACTGGACTCTTCCAGGCTGACTAAACCTCTCCACCTTCTCCATCTTTGAGACTGAGACAAAGACATGAGGATTTCACAATACGTGTAACCTCGGGCTAACCCCTCTCACACCACACATTTAACCCTGGGATAAAAAAGGTTTTGACACTTTGAACGAGGTAAAAACTGCTTTTTACCCATGAGGGAGGCAACCCTGCTGTGAACAAAGGTTACCACTACCTTTCTGGTACCAACCCTTGAGATTTAGTGCACAAAAACCAGTGTGAAACACAGCATCAGCAGGGATCAGGTGAATACAGAGCGTTAGCCCAGGGTTTAAATCAGACTCTATGTGCACCCTGGTGTGTTACAATCCAGGGTTAAAGTTAAAGTTGAGTTCATAGCAGGAAAGCACAAGTGTTACTAATAGCATTAATGATGCTCCATTCCTTTTCTAGTATGCTTTATACTAGAATCCTGAAACTGATGCGGATAATTGCAATTTACGCATTGTTAAAGATCAAGATTGTGTTATTTATACCTGTGCTTTTCCTGCTTTGACATGTCAAAATGTCAAAAAAGCTATTTAAAGCCTTACCACATTAATACTGCTATAGATATTTCCATGTTCCGCAAGTAGTCAGTTGTTCATGCAAATTATTTAATTTTCATGCAAACTAAATAGCCAGAACAGAAAACAAAATAGGTAAATTAAGAAATTAAAATATCGTATTATTATCAAAACTTGGAATCATGTGAATAATGAAGTCATGCCCACACCTGAGAGAAAAACTATTCATTGCTTTCCATTGACTTTGGTTTGTGTGGATGATGCCTCCTTTTCTGTTCGTCTGCTGTCAAACAACAGAAAAATGTCTAAAAGCTGCTATGTGTTGGGATGCACTATCAACAGGGGAAATAACACATAACTAAGTTTTTATAAGCTGACAAACTGAAAAACTGAGCCTTCAAAGATGACAGAAGAGGAGCGATGCAATAAGTTGTGAGGCATCACCAGTAAGAATGGGGAAACTGTGGGATCCTGACACTAAGTCAAATATCCAAATGTCAGTGTGAGGCTAAATGTATTTCTGTAAGTTAAGCTGAAGCATGTTGACAGTTTGCAACTTGGGTTTTAGTGGAAAGTTATGCATTATTGTAATTGCAAGTGCCTGTTTGCTAACACATGGCTAACATTAGCTTATAAACAGCTAATTTGTCCTCTTCGGTGGACAAAGGGTGCTAAGTCTTGTATTTTTAGCTAGTTACATGCATTTTAGTTAGCGTTTCAGCCCATGGTTGCATATTGTGGCGCCTCTCCAGTGGGCGTGGTCTTCAGACTATCACATTTTTTGATCCGTCTCAATAGTCGCCTCTCCATCAATGAATCTCGATGCACATTTTGAAGACTTCATGGAAACACTTAAATTTGATAAAACTTGCAAAGAAAATGTGCATAAAAGTTTTTACGCTTGCTTTTTACACCTTTTTTTGTCTTTTTTGAAAAATAGTAAATGAGCTAAACAGGAGAAAGGGAAATAAGTCTGACATAGCGAACATTTAGCTCACATGACTGATCAGCTGTTTCCGCTGTTTTCCACTCTTGCTCAGTCTCTTCTTCTTCTACTGTTTCCTGACAGATTAGCCTACAGCAATACATTACACTGCCATCTTCTGACCAAAGTACGTTAATACAACCTTGTTGATTTGCTCTAAACCAGTCGATGGAAACATCCCTAATTCGCATTTTCTTTAATGCGACATTACAAAAGGTTGCTACAAAATTTGTTTAGACTTTAATGAAAACACGGCTTGTGCCTTTAAGATAAATTGTAAGTTTCCTCAAAACTATTGAAGTGCTCGATCATTTTTTAACCTTGGTATCAATTCTGCAAACAAATGAGCCCATGATTGAAATAATAATCTCCCTCTTATCTACCAGTTTATTGTTGTGCTGCTGTTTCTCAAAATTATAGACATATTCTCAGTAAAGCCTGTTGCTTCTCATTGAACAGAATATTTTGTGGGGTTTTTTGTCACTCATATCAAAAGGTTTGCATGTTTGAACTTTTGCCAGTTTCTCATAACCAGATATCAACCCCCTACAGTAGAATTCATTTAGAATCGATAAGACAGCAGACGTGCTGTTTTTAAGCTCCCAGCCAAGTGAACTTTCCTGTGGAATCCAACTGAATGACACACAAAGTTAAATGTGTGTTTTTTTTAATGAAGGATATGAAATAATCAACCAGTGCTCTTTAACTAGAGTTCAATCTGAATCAGCATAGGTTTAAGAGAAGTGATAAGAAAAAATATATTAAGTGTGGAATAATTATCTTCTGCTCCTCTAAGAAATAAGCCTCTGCACTTCCCTCACTTTACAGTTAATCAAATGTAGGAGGAAAGTTGTCGTCTCACCACCCGCAGCGACAATGCTAAGCAGAGGCTCTGCAATCTGCACTCTTTTATTCATAAGAATTCAAATATTTCTATCCTCAAGCGCTCACTTCTTTTAGAAACTTGCAAAGCTTGCAGCGCTGACGGGAGTGTGCAACAGTCATTAACCCTGAAAACAACACAAAAAAGACCTCCACCCTTTAAAGAGAAGTTCCCACCAGTGGACGGTCAACCTGAAAAACGGAGATAACAGCAGACAGAAAGAGAAAATATCTCATCATTTTCACAAACCAAAAGAACAAAGAGGTGATGGAGAGAGATGCACATTATGCAGATTGTAGTAAGATATAATGCGAGGGATTCACCTATGAGAGCTGAGAGATGCAGAGAGGAGATGAGGAAACACAGAGAAAGGAGCCTGGATGCAGACTAAATTAGTTTGTGAGGAGATAAAATGGTGAGAGATGAGGGGAGAGGTAGGAATGAAATGGTTGTGTGAAGCGATCTCTATTTTACAGTGAGGGGAGATGAGAAACAGAGGAAGAGACGGAGAAGAAATGCGGTAGGCAAGAGGTGAGATTAGTTTTGGATGTGATAAAGCTGATATGCATGTCACACTGAGAAATTTAATCCAGCAGATAGGGAGGGAAACACATCACACATACACAGCAAATTAGCTCGAGGTAGCTAAAACCGTGTGAAGAATAATACTCGTCTAGTGAGATTCAGCCTTTTCAAGAAGGTGTTAGAGAAGTTAGAGACAAAAAAGGAAGCCTGGAGGAGAGAGGGCAGAAATTTAGCAGGTTGAGGTGAGATTGAATATCAGCTCAGAGACTAAATTAGGTTGGTTTGGGAAGACAGAGAATGGAGAAACAGGGAGAGAATGAAGTGAGAGGTGGATTAGTTTAGGGGGGATGGGGTGAAAGAGTGAGGTGGGTGATGAAAACAGGGGAAGAGGAGACTAAATTGTGTTTGGCTATAAGTTGAAAAGTATAGAGGGGACATGGATGAGGAACTGAGTGGAACTGAGGGACTAA
Organism: Centropristis striata; assembly: GCF_030273125.1. Lineage (NCBI taxonomy): Eukaryota > Metazoa > Chordata > Actinopteri > Perciformes > Serranidae > Centropristis > Centropristis striata. The sequence continues at coordinate 26,866,162 of NC_081521.1, read as the reverse complement.
AGTGGATTCAAAGGTTCCAAAATACACAATTTAAAATGATCAAATAAAACAACTAATATCTGATTCAACAGCCTGCAAAATACCACAATATAATGTGATAATGTGATGAGATAAATTGAATCTAAAGGATATTGATTCTATTTCAAAAGTTTGGACACACCTTCTCGTTCAATGGTTTTCTTTCTTTCTTTTTTATTATTTTCAACATTGTAGATTAATACTGGAGACATCAAAGCTATGATGGAACACATATGGGATTATTTACAAAGGAAAAAAAGGGTTAAACCAGAATATCAATATCAGAATGTGTTTTATATTTTAGATTATTTGCACTACGGGTACCTGAAATACACATACAATGTGATTTAAAAACTGATTGACCACTGAGTACATACAACAAATCTAGTTACGATATCTAATCAATTGCCTTTGTAATCTTTTTTTTTAATTGTAAAGAGACTTATGGACACCCTGTATATTTCACCTATATTTAAGTTCCATTAAGATAAAAAAATATATATATTTTACAGGAGAGACCTGGCTGAGGTAAATTGCCACATATTAAAAATACAACATACCCAACATTATATATTAAAAACAACATCCTACCTTGTTTTATTCAATGGTTTTTATTATCATTATTTTCTTTATTAAGACATGATTTGGTCTTCAAAAAGTCAATTTGCTGTCTTATATTTGAGTCGATACAGCAGTTGATTGTTCTCCCAGCGGTGCACACCTCGCACCTCCACAGTCTGTGATAAAGCAGGAAAACTGTTGAGCTTAGAAAACATATGCCCAATGGCAGAACTAAGCCATGAAATCAGAGCTAATTATTGAGCTAATCTGAGCTAATTATGTACTTAGAATATTACAACTCCCACGTGAAAGCCAAGAAAATTGATATTTTGAAGCTTTATATTCACTCTTGCACTAATCTTTTTTTTTTTTTTTTTTTGGAAGATCAAAGCAACAGGACTTTCTGTACCTTTTCACAATTAATTTTATCATATTATTATGATTTTTAAACAAATGCAATTAACCAAAACTCTTAGCTGTAAAAAGTTAAACACAAGTCATTTAAGAATTAACAACTAGATGGAGGAATTAATTAATCAGCTTTCCATTGATAGCATATTATATACACAGCGTTAGCGAACAATTATGCAGCCGGTTATTGGAGAATTAATCACAGCACAGCAGCAAATAATAATAAGACTGTCACAATGCTTTGTGTGGAGACCAGAGTCATTTAAAGTTAGCAGGAAAACAAATGAAGACTCAATTAGTTTGGGAATGATAAGACGCAATGTGAGGACGGATGACGGAGACAAGCTCTGCTTCTGTGATAAGATGGAGACATTACTCAAAGAAAAACCGGAGTGAGGTCCTAAAAGGTGGATAAAGATCACTTTTCAAAGGGTTAAAAACTGCAGTGTGTTATGTGAAGATATATCATGCAGGAGATGAAGTGAGGCAAAAAAAAATAGACATTTGGAAAGACGGTTTGAAGACAGGAGAGGATGAGAGAGATGAGTTTGTGGGGTAGCGAGGGAGAGAGATAATGGTATAGGAAGGATTCAGACATCTCAGAAGTGACATTCATTTTAGAGGTCATTTATAGAATAAATGAATGAATGAATGTGTGGAAGAAAAAAGACCAATTTAGTCGTGGAAAGGGTGATAGAGAATGAGGTGTGTGTGTGTGTAACTAAAAGAAGATAGAATAAATTACTTTGGGGAAATAAAATAAAAAAACTGTGTGTTGGCTGTGGTGTGTGTGTGTGTGTGTGTGTGTGTGTGTGTGTGTGTGTGTGTGTGTGTGTGTGTGTGTGTGTGTGTGTGTGTGTGAGGCATTCAGGACACGTAGGGAGAATAAATGACTCTGCAAAGAGTGGGGAGAAAAAAAAACCCAGCCAGAGTAATGAACGCTTATGGGATGAGGTTTGGAGTGAGCACAGATTGTGTAAGGGTGGGGAGTAGAGGAAAAAGATACATTTAAATACATAATAGACATGATTTGGAAGTGTGCATTTTGTATGAAAAAAATGCACTGCAGGGGACAGAATTTGCTGAGCTGAGTGAGATAAATGCATTAAAGGGTGTGAGAGGAAGGAGAGAGGAGGCTAAATTAGTTTTTGGAAGATAAGTTGGAGAGAATAAAGGGAGGGAAGAGGAGAAAACAATGTAGCCCAGCTCCCTCTGTGGTGTTTATGGGAGATATGCATGTCACGCGAAGAATTTGCGAGTGAATGCTTTGCATGTAATCACAGTGTACTTGTAGTCTTTTGGCCACAGTAGATTCCAAGATGTATACAGCACTTTGACTGTGCACAGTTTTAAAGATGTCTTCCTGGTGTTGAGCTACAGCCTCATTGGTGCCGGTGGAAGCATAAATTTCAAGTGTCACTCAAGGTAACAGTAGTATTTTAGATCATGACAGGTATGATTTTAAAGGCAGGGGGTAATATTAACTGTCACCGAACTAGAATCAGGTGCTGAGGGACAGAATCTCAGGATGTGTTGAGGTTTTTTTATTAATAGCAATAGGTTTGCAGGATTCAACAAATGAAATCCTTCTGTAAGAAAGATAATAAACAATTAAAGGTGGAGTCTGCGATTCTAACCTTATACGCTAATCCAATACGGGACTGGTCTCCCATCAAAAACAACAGCAGGGTGTTTGTACAGGCAGCAAAATACGACTCATATTTATGTTTTAGACTGTCCTCCACCATCATCTTGCTACCACCGAAGTAGTAATGATCGACGGCAAAGCGTCGATCATTAGCGGATGTCACACTCGGGACTGGAGGTGCAAGGGTCAAACAAATGGCAGACTTGCACCCAGGAGAACAGGGTTTGTGTGCCGTGTGAAAACAAAAGTAAACAATTTTTTTACCGAACTTACTTTTTTTTAAAAACGTATTTTAGGTTACTTCTATGGCTCACATCACCCTCATAACTACTTCACTTCCGGCATTTACTGTCTTTTATAATGCCTTACCAGGAAGTTTTTGCCCTCAACCAGTCAGTGGTTTTGTAGCCTTAATTCACAGAAACTGCAGCCTTTTCTACAACCGTGAACCGTACGTGTATGTATAATGACGTTTGTGCTATTTCTAGAACGGTCCACTCTGTAATGTGAGCCCCACAACGCTCCTATGAGTCGTTATGGGTGGTATTGACAATTGGTCTATTCTGTTATTTGGGTTGGAGATCTTGTTGTCCACTACACAGTGTTTCAGTACAGTGTTCCTACAATTGTTTGGGTGTTGAGTTTAAATATCGACATTATTGCTACAGAATAGCAGACTCCACCTTCAAGGGAACTTAGATCAGAGACTGTTGCACAAAGTACTGGAACTATACAGCTTTATGAATAGTTACTATTTTGCAGACAATTAAGTAACTACATAAACGTATGAGTATGTTTCCTAATTTTTTGTTTGATCAGACACTTCGATCAAGCTAGTAAATAGTATTGACATGTCAGATTATTTGTGGATACTAAATGTCCTCTGTTTTTTGTGGATTCATAAAGTAACTAAATCCTGCAAACTTTGACATTAAAAGAAAATGTTAAGATTTTATTTTTAATATGTTTATTGAGATTTATACATCGGTTTAAATTGAACACTGAACTGAGAGTAAGTTCAAAGTTAAAACTTGAATGTAAAAAATATATATTGTAGTACAGTGGAAAAGGAGGAATAAAAAATGAGAGAGAAGTGCAAAACTAGTGGCAAAGAAGTAAGTGTAAAGGCTGCAGGGCGAACAGAGAGAGCTAAAGAGAATTGAAAATAAACGTGGGAGGTGAATTCTTATCAATATCCAGATCTTTTGAAAAATACCAAAAAAGAGGATTGTGATGGAGGTAGAGGCAGATGAAAGTGGAAATGGGGGAAAAAGCACATCAAGAAATGGGAAAGAGGGAGCAGAAAAGGAAAGAGGCAGGAGATTGAAAAAAGTGTTGAAAGGCTTTAAGGCAGATGGAGACGTGTAGGGAAGGGAAATACAGCGAAAATGAGACTGCTTTATAGAAAGGAAACCAACCAGAGAGAAGACAGGGGAGAGGGGAGAAAGTGATTAGAAGAATATGTTATAGAGAGGTTGAGATAAATGACAGAATGCCAAAACAAAAGTGATCCATTAAGATGAGGTGGAAAAGTGAAGTAGTGGGAGAGGAGGGGACAGAAAGCAAAGGGAAAAAAAATCATAGGGTTTGACAGACAAGCAAACATTACAGAGAAATCAAACAAAGATACCTAAAGGAAGAGGAGAGAAGATGTTATAGGAAGGAATAGGAAGAGAGAAACTATAATAAGTGCAAATAATAGTGAATAAGTAAAGATTTAACCAATACAGATGCATTTATCATGCTCAGATTTCCATATTGAGCCTCTTTGGTGCTAACCATTTTATCACTAATCTGTTTAAAAGTCAGTTATTTTTTTGCTGGGATAATGTAAAGTTCAGTGCATCTTTCTGTAAGATGGAGCTGTATATCAGTATAAAACCCTTTTACTATAGTGCAATGATCTTTGTGAGGACTGCAACTAATGAGAAATTAAATTATCCTTTATCATGCCAATTATTTTCTCGATCAATGAATCATTTGGTCAAAACAATGTTGATAAATGATGAAAAACGCCCATGACAGTGTTTTGAAGTCCAAGGTGATGTCTTTAAATGTCTTACAAAACCAAAGACAATCAATTTTTGTTTTAATGTTTAATCAGTTATGTAAAAAAAACAATGAAAAACGTTATAACAAGCTTAGTTATCCTTATTATGAAACCTTAACATTCTTTTTCTTTGTATTGTAGTAAGTAAAGCTAAGGTGTGGTGTCATCTGTCAGTCAAACAGTGTGGGCGGGACTATGACGTCTTCCTCTCACATACTGTACTTTCTGCATGTAGCGCTCTTTGCTTTGTTCAGCCACGGCAGCTCGTCTCTTCCAGCTAGCCAACTTTTTGTCAGAATATTCCACATAAACCATAAATGTTAAAATGCTGCACTTCCTGTGAACCAGTGGGTTTTTTTCCCTGAGAAATAGCTACAGACTGAGAATTAAGATCAGCAAATGAAAATCTCTCATAGGACATGGTTCCAATTGTGTCAAATTAATTAATTACAACATTTATTAATATGAAATGTCACAGATTCCTATTTGACTAAATGGTTAGATTTCTGACTCATTACATGTCTACGTAGAACTTAAATTAGTGGAGCCCTTGAAGGCGCTTTTTCTTGTGGGGGTGTATAAAGGGGGAAAAAAGCACCACAAAAAAGGGGCGAGACCTACAGAGGCAAGGCAAGAGGAAGAAGAAGAGAGAAGCAACTGGCCTCTAGGGATGTACCATGTGCTGGGGCGGAGGAGGGGGGAGATGGGGTGGGTGGTAGGGCGGAGCGAACTAAGATGCCGGGGGGTGGTTGAAGAATACTGGCTTTGATGAATAAAACATCCGCTTGAATGAAGGGGTGGTGTGAATGCATTAAACCAGGCATAGAGGAGGAAGAGAGAAAAAAAATAAATGGTAAGATATGGAAAGAGATGAAGAGAGGAAGAGGAAAGGAACAGTAAAAGCGTGGAGCATTTTATATATAGAGATGTAATGTGGCTAGGAAGATAAAGAGGGAAGATAAAAGAGGAAGGAAGGATGGAGGGAGAAAAATGAAGGTGGTGATTGGAAATCGCGATCTGCTTTTAAGCTGTAAAGTGCAAGTAGAGAGAGTCAGAAGTTTTCTGACTTGAAAATGTTTTTTAAGTGGACACGTCTTTGTGGATGGGTCAGTGGTAAAAATGGCCCTTTACAAATATCCGGCAGAAACCGGAAGTATTTCTAGCAAAATCTACTTATGATTCAAAAGTGAAAGTGTTCATAATGCAAAATGATCAACTTTTAGAACTGTTATTGTACACAATGAATGAGTTCTCACTGACCAACATATGAGCTATTCAGAATACTTCATTAGTCCCAGAAGGGCAATTCAGTTTTACAGTCGATAGTACAAAAACTACACTACTATATATTGATGTTGTAGCTGGATGAAATGAAACTAACCTTAAAGCCGTTACTGTGCTGAAACAGTCAGCTTGTTAATAGGATAATAGGTTATTTATTGAACTTGTTTATCAAGCAAACATGAAACACTTACATAAACATTTAAACACAAGCTTGGCACATAAAGGTACATTGGAAAAATGTCATGGCTGCGGCCCTTTTGGGGTGAAAAACTGAAGATTCTGTAGACATCCATGCAATTTGACTTTGGATTATAATATATATATATATATATATATGTGTGTGTGTGTATATGTATATATATATATATATATATATATATATATATATACTTTTATTTAATTTGTTTTCTCAACATGCCTAATAATTATCTTTGCCTGAACCAAGTGTTATATCATTTATACACGTTCGATTGAATCACCAGGTATATTTTTAGGCTAAATGTTGCCTAAATGTTTGATTGAGGCTAGGCTGAAATTTAAAGCCGTTTTCTCACCAGTGCAATGTTAAAATGTGGTGTGGAAATATGGAAAATCTGCATGCAGTTGGTTTTGCAGCACACCGGGTCCGGGGCAAATAGTCCGCTTTGCTGTGCTCCATTTTCCACTCACCACAACGAAAACCTTTCCAGACAGAGAAGCTACAGTATATGAGCTTGAGATGGTAATGTAGCTGATCATGCATTTGCTAACGTTACATGTCAGTCACACAACATACAACGTTTCTGTGTTGTGTAGTTTACGTCAGCTACATTACCATCTTCATCATGTCCCAGCTGCTGGGCCATCTCAAGCCATATATTAACTTGAGGTAGTCGAAAGAAGTCTGTGCTTGTTGTGAAATGGTTTTAATTCAGAGACTACAGTCTGATGCTGCTGTACTGTATCACAGAACTGCAGCAGCCTCCCACTCAAACTAGCTGTCCATCAGTAGAAACCGTCGCCAGCATCATTTAATGTCTTACTACACTGACAGTGAATATCCAATATCTTATGTGTATCAAATCTGTGTATTTTTTTTTTTTTGTTATTCTTCTTTCAGGGCGCAGCCTTGCCAAGAGATTGACATGTAATTACACAATGCTGCTCTGGTCTATATTCACTGGTTGCAGCCTCTCAAATGTGAAGATTTATATCATGACTCTGTTTTATATCTCTGTAAATTAAATCTTGGTGTTTGCTTTTCAAAACAAACAATGTGAATATTTCAGGCTTTGGGAACATGAGTTGCAGATTTTTTTTCTTCTGACTTTTTGTGGGCTAAACAATTCTACTTTCCCTCATTGTGCATGACGAGCTTAAGTGTTTGTGTATGTGTGCGAAAGCTTCTTTGGTTGTCTGTGTTGATGCATTAAGCAGTATCTTGTGCATCTGGGTGTGTGTACGTTTCCGTTCTGCAAAGTCCATTAAAAAACCATCTGTGCATGCACGTAAAGTGCTTGTATGTGTGATGAATTTTAAAGTGCTATCTCACTATTGGACCCTCATTTATTCAGCAATCGCTTGACCTTTGTGTCCATGTGAGTCAGAACGGGGAGGTACACACTAAAAGAGTGTCTCTGTCCTGCTCTGTTTGAGTGTGTGTCCTATCACTGCTGATCAGCATAAGTGCCTCTGCAAAGGTGACATCTTCACACTGTCTGGGCAGAAAGATACTAAAGACTATGGTTGAGTCAGTCTGAGATCATGTCTGCTCTCCCTGTTTCCATTTAGCATTAACATGTGGTCTGAGTGATCTGAACACAAGTGGACAGCTCTCAGTCTGTGTGTTCTCACCTGGCAGCATCGACTCCAAATGCGTCTTAAGTGACCACTTCTGATCTGATTCCACGTTACTCGCTCTGTATGTAAATTAACACATACATCATCTCGTTTGAGAAACACCAAAATGCGTTGCTGTTTTTAACTGGTGGGAGGCAGCAGTGTCCCTCAAGGTCCTAGTTGGCCAGAAATAACAGAAGAAGAAGAAGTAGTAGTAGTAGAAGTAGTAGTAGTAGTAGTAGAAGAAGAAGAAATCAAAACAACACATTCTTTGCCATGTTCCAAGCAAACCTCATCACCAAAGATGTTAGATTTTCTCATAATTTTTGTCTTGGGGCTTTTGGAAATGACTAGCCGGGTTGGACAAAGCCAGCTTACCGCAGTTCGAGTGAGTACGTACTTCTGCTTGGGCAGGAGGCGGCAGTTGAGTAGGTGGTCCCTAATGTGGACCGCCTACCTAACAGTCATATACCTGTTGTCAGTATTATCTGATTATGGACACATGAGGCCTGAAGCACCTCTGAATGTGGTTTTTGACATCCGAGCTCAATGCGTCCTAACAGTGTTTTCACTTGTATTTAGAGCTGTCCACTTGTGTTCAGATCACTCAGACCACATGTTCCTGCTAAATGGAAACAGGGTCTCTGTGTGTGTGTGTGTGTGTGTGTGTGTGTGTGTGCGTGTGTTTTATAACGAGAAAAGACCTTTAAAGTAACATTTCTGTTCTGTTTTTGTGTTTTTATAATGACCAGAAACAGTAGTTCCCAATCGAGTAGAGTTGAGTGACAGTCCACTGTTGATTATATGGAAGTGTATATGAGTGTGTGTGTGTGTTTGTGTGTGTGCACTTATCAATCTAGACCAAACCGCAAACAAATGTTTAAATATTGATAACATTAAAGGTAAAGTATCTTTTTTGTAAGGAACAAAGAAAGTCTTTGCAGTAAACAAACAGTCATTAGGTGAAAGAGTAAGTGCAGTTTGTTTCACTGCAGTTAATGGAGGTCCCCTCTTTGACAGATGGAGATTATTTAAAAATGCAAGGCCCCTCTTGGCAATTTCTTTAAAAAACTGAAAAGCACATTTGCAGTTCTATAATGAGAAAAGACCTCTAAAGTAACATTTCTGTTCTGTTTTTGTGTTTTCAAAATGACAAGAAGCAGAAGTCCCCACTTGGGTAGGGTTGAGTGATCGTCCACTGTTTGTAATATAGGAGTGTGTGTGTGTGTGTGTGTGTGTGTGTGTATGTGTATGTGTTGTGCTTTTTATGTTTGTAGTTTTTGATTCTTTATGTGTGCATATAGGTGTTTTTGTTTGTCTGCCCTCATCAATTTATTTCCCGTCAGTCTGCCTTTGTGCGACTCGGTGTGCATAATGAACCAGCGTGTGTGTTTGTAGGTGTGTGTTTAAGATTCACCACACACATATTTCATGAGTATTAATGTCTGTTTATTTATTTTAATATTAATGAGAGGGTCTGTACGGATGAATAGGCGCAACAGACAAAGACATGGAAACTGTGCTGCGTTAGAGTGCAGTTGTGTGTGGTGTGTGTGTGTGTGTGTGTGTGTGTGTGTTTCTTTTTAATTGGTTCCCTGTTGTGTGCACTTACACACAGAGGTATATGTTTAATGTGAGAGGAGAGAGAGGATGAGAGAGAGAGAGCTAAACAAGGACAGACAGATGTGATCATTTCATTGTCCTTGGGCTATTGTTAGCTGAACTGTGTGTGTGACCGGGTGTCTCTCTCTCTGTGTGTGTGTGTGTGTGTGTGTGTGTGTGTGTGTGTGTGTCTTTAGGGTGATTCAGTGGTATGAGAGACAATGTTTGTCAGCCAATAACTGGCAGATATCAGCCGCCCGCTGGCATGAGAAGAAAAGTGGCGTGGCGAAATGGAGTGATGAAGAATAGTATGGACAAATGAATAAACTGTTAGAAAGTGAGCCAGTGGTGGGTGGAAGAAAACAATTTTGGATGAAAGGAGAAAAAACAAGGATAAAAAGGGAGATCAATGAAGGAGTTCTTGAATTAATCAGTTAAATGAAAAAAGGTAAGAGGGATGGTTGGGTGGGATCCGTTTTTTTCACCAGGATATATGGTGTATATATGACGGTATCTGTGTAAAGAAAAAAGAAGAACAAAAGGGAAAAACTGAGCTGCTGGTGATTGAAGTCTCCCTTTAAGACTTGGTGGCCTGATGCACTGAAACACCTAAACAATATCAAGCATTGGATGGCTAATTTACTCAAACTAACCAAGAGTAAGACTGAAATTTACATTTTTGGGTATCCAGATATTGATAAAATTGTAGCTGACAACTAAGTACCACTCTATTTATGCAAAACCCTAGGCGTAGGATCTTGGCATTTAACTGGACCCTGATCTTAGATTTGATAAACTGATAAAAATGCAGTTAATAAGTCATCTTTTTGCTGTCTTAGACTTTTAAGTGAGGTTAGGATGTGAACAAGATTTCTTTTGAATATTTCAAGACAATAATCTATGCTTTTGTTTCTTCTGGTCTCGGTTAGAGTCATTCAGATAACACGCCTGCAGCTGTTGCAAGATGCGGCTGCACATCTGCTGACAAAATCAAAACAATCGTGCCATGTTTCTCAGATTCGTCGACATTGCATTGGTTACCAGTGAAATTTAGAGCTGACGACAAGTTTTTGTTCTTTCATTTTTTAAGCTACTATCACGGTGACCTTTTACATCCCCACTGTCAGAGAACTCTAAGGTCATCTGATAAGTTGCTGCTCTCCATCCCAGACAGTCATTTTAGGCGTAAAGGAGACTATGCTTTTATTGTGGCGGGGCCCAAGTTGTGGAACTGCTTCTCTTCATGTTCAGTCTCTGTTTTTCTACCCTTTTTACTGTATACAGTATTTTTGTCAACTGGTTGTTCTTAAACTTTGCTATTTAAAAAAAACCTGATTTGACTTGAAAATCACAAGGTTACATTTTCTAAATACCTTGGTATACTGTGATACTTTTAGCCTAATAATGAGGGATCTAGAGTTTTGAAAGTTATGGCAAAAACATTGATCGAACACATTAAATGAAAGCACTAAGTAACCAGCAAGTAAATATTTAGAGTGTGCAGCGACGCGCTCGTCAGTGAAATGAAAGCTTTGCTATCTTCAAAGCTGAGCACTTTGAGTTTTGGCAGTTATTATCCTTGACATGGAGGAGGACAGACGGACGCTAAATAAAGCAGTTTATACTTTGGAGACATGAACAAGCTCTAAATGTCTCACCATGTTGTATGTGTCACAGTCAGTTTTAGAGTGTGAGCTTTCCCCTTAATGTGTCTGTGTGTGTGTGTGTGTGTGTGTGTGTGTGTGTGTGTGTGTGTGTGTATGTGTATGTGTATGTGTGTGTGTGTGTGTGTGTGTGTGTGTGTGTGTGTGTGTGTGTGTGACTTGTATGACTTACCCTCAGGTCTATGTGTGTGTGTGTTTGTCTGTGTGTGTATGACTTGTGTATGTCAAATAACATTTGTGCCCAGCTGATCATGAGGAAAGGTGAAGGCTTCTATTGACTTACAACAGCACTACTGTACGTCATCTTCGTGTGTGTGTGTGGTTGTTTATGATCGTGTGTGTTTGTGTGTGTGTGTGTGTGTGTGTGTGTGTGTGTGGCTGTTAAGATGCAAGGACCCTGCCAGTGGGTACTCTGGCATCTAAAAGCAGCACAAACAAAGCGCCAACAGAGACAGCTACATGATAAAACCCAACAGCCTTGAGGGCAGGGGCAATGATCTGGTGTGTGTGTGTGTGTGTGTGTGTGTGTGTGTGTGTGAGATAGAGAGGAGGGGAAATATGAGAGACACATTGAATGTGTGTTTTTCTTTGTTTGAGAAAGAAAATAATCTGTATTGCATCTATTATTAATGTGTATGCATTTTGGTTTGTTTATTTGTTATCTTATTGTGTGCGTGTGTGTGTGTGTGCTGTCAGCCGGTTCTGAAACGGGTCCTTAAGGAGCCATCTGTCTTAGGGCTAGTTTCAAACCCTGTCTGCTCTGTTTATATGGAGGGCGCTGGGTGTGGGTGTGTTTGCGTGCAGCTGCTAAATGTCAGACAATGTGTGTGTCCAAATATGCTCAAGGAAAGGTGAAAACCAAAAAGAAAGAGTGAAAAATCTACTCCTACATACCTTTTTTCTTTTATGAGGGTGAGCGTGTATTTCTGTGTGTGTGTGTGTGTGTGTGTGTGTGTGTGTGTGTGTGTGGGTGTTTCTGCCTCTCGAGACTCTTCAGACTGGCGCTTGTTTGACTGGCAGCCAAATCTGTGTTTATTCTCGTCTGCAGATTTGTTTGTGTTGTTTTTTTGTTTTTTTCCTGCACATTTCTAAAGCAACAGAAATCACAGTTGGGAGGAAAATACTCTTTTCCCCCTGCATATATTCACTTCAAACTACTGTACACTGAGTAATTTACCGTCATCAACCCCATATATGGTTGTACTTTATATTCTGAGGCATTGTAAAGGTTAGTTCTCTATGTCAGTGGCTCCTCAGGAATCAGCACCCTCCTGCTCCCACCATGTAATCAAGTACTAATTTACATCTAAAGTGTCTGGTGAATGCAGTCACTGCCTGAAAGAAAACCAGCAGCACTTTGTGAAGATCTTGACATGGAGAAAGAGCCACAGATTTGTAGACTGGGGCAATTTTGAGACCCTCAAGTTAAGAGTACTTCTTGAAAACCTGCAGAAGACTCTGTAATGACAAAAGGCAACCTTTAATGGGCGTATCAGAGGTCCCGTGAATGGCTGATTGGATTGCTGCATATCAAATAATCCGCAGTTTGAATGTAATTATGAAGCAATGCCTATTTTTATTTTCTAATTTGGATGTATTTTTGAAAAAGGATCTTTTCCCTCTTTAGTTCTAAAAAACAAAATCCCTTCCAGACAAGCATCTTGGAAAAATCTCCAATTACGACATACATACAAGAATATGATGTTGGCCAATCAGATGGCTGAATTTGATGGTGCATTGACAGTATATATCCCATAGTGGAATACAATGGAAGAGATACTTGACATTTATGTGTAAACATGTAAAAAGTCCTGTCAGTTAAGGTTAAAACCAGCACTATTTTGGCCACGTATCATTTGTGATGGTTCACAAAGGAGATAATGGCGCACAGTCACACTACAAGCCAAAAACACATCAACACTGAAAACAGAATTTCTGAAAATTTTGACCCGAACAGGAATTTTTCAAAAAGCTCCATTTTCAGTAAAACCCAATTTGTGTGCAGACAAAATACCTGTGAATGTGTGGTCTGGGACCTTCAATTGTTCTACAAATTCAGCAATAACAGTTTAACCCAACTGCTGTCAAAAAAACTTGACAAAGTAACTCAACAATTTACAGGCTAATTTAACTTAATCCGGCCAAGCGGAGTCAAAAAGTATACTGTGTTGGTTGGTTAGAAAAGAGGAGATTTTTTTTTAACTTTTAAACTTTTTATTTCAAGTACAAAAATTCAACTCAGCCACAATAGAGAGGTTGGGACTGAGAGAATGAACAACAATTTTCCAGTAGGACGTGTAGATTGATAGCAGGAGCATGTTTGAAGTGTTAGTTTGGTAATGCCAGTTTTTGCCCAGCAGGCAATGCTAGAGATGACAGGAACTATCATTAATTTCACTGACACTACATATCTGATACAGTATTCCAATATTTATTGTGCATATTTAACTTTAACTAAGTATGCCATGCTAATAGCCTAATGAAAAATATCATGACAATATTTGAGCCCAACCATAATTGAAATTCAGCGTGTACACCTCAGCTCTGTGGATTTGAACAGTGCTTGGTTGCACAGCATGTGTTTGTTCTGATGGACTTGCCAGTGAGTGCAGTGAGGTCAGAGCTTAGGAAAATTAATTGCCTGAAGTCTCAGTTGAACAAGCACCAATATGACAAAACTGTCCAGATATTGATATAAAAAACCTTTTTTGTATTCATTTTATGTGAATACAGTAGAGCATGCATGTATATCTTACCTATGTAATAGAAATAAAATATCAAGTAAATGACAATTAAGTGTCTGATTTTATGTGTATTTTCCCTACAAATACAACACTGGTTGAACAAATAAATTCATTCATTCTATTTATTTTCACCCCCCAGGTGACCGATGTGAATTTGACCGGCGGCAGGGCAGATGTGTTCCAGGTGTGTGCCGTAACGGAGGGACGTGTCGGGAGCTTTCAGGCGGTGGTTTCCGCTGTGAGTGTCCTGCAGGAGGCTATGAGCGTCCTTACTGCACCGTCACTGCCAGGTCCTTCCCACCGAAGTCCTTCGCCATGTTCCGAGGCCTCAGACAGAGATTTCACCTGTCCATCTCGTTAACGTGAGTCGATGTAGCTTTGTTTTTCTTCTCTATTTCTATTTTTCTATATTCGACGATTCAAATTTCATGTGTCGTTTGAATTTTTGCAATCCTCCTTACTTTTATTTATTCCATCTCTCGTCATCCATTTGCACTCAGACAGAAATCCATAACCACTCCTTTTGATTCTCAGTTCTCTTCCTCTTGCGGAGCCTCTCTCCTCTTTGCTTTAATCTATTTATTTCATCTCTGTCTCCGAGATCGATCCTATTATTCATGGTTTCTCTCTCTGCTGCCTCCACTTCACTCTCCGGTTAGAAGTGCGGTTTCTCCTCTCTCCTCTTTCATCCGCTAATTTACTGGTTTCAGTAACATCTCCTTTGCTTTCCATTCTTCTTATCTTACATCTTATCACCCATGCATACAAGGGTGGTGAGCCTATGCTCACTTTTTGTGATGAGGTCAGAACTTTTTAGTTTATCAAGAAAAGGGATCTCCCAGTTACCAATTTAAACCAAGAATAGACATTTTTCAGTACAAAGTGAGTGCATGGATGTTGAAATGGCTAATGGAATGCAATGATTTCCTTTAAAAAAACATATTTGAAGTATTGGATTTATCTTAAAGTTTGTTTTGTATCTTTAGTTTGATGTCACAGTGGTTTACTGTAGAAGATCATTTCCTTACTTGAGCTCCTTTGTCCTTGTCTTGCTCTCCTCCATTGCTTCCCTGCTGCTTCTTTCGCCTCTTGACATACGAGTGGTCGTCTCTGGGAGATCTGAAGTGGCTCTTCTCAGGAGTGTTCAGGCAGGGTTATAGGATGGTTGCCATGGGTGATGCTACCTAACGATGGTTGCTTAGGTGATGTTGCCCGTAGGGTTGTGGCCATGAGACATTGTGCTCATGGAATTTTTCGCCAAATGAGCATTGCTGCTGCGGATGGCCCTTCATGTGTTTTGCTTCATTGATCCATGAGCACCAGTTGGGCAGTGATGAGTAAGTCAAGGAATGCAGTGATATGTGACAGTTTCTTTCATTAAGAGAAGCTCACTTTATGAGCATTCGAGAGGTTTAATGGTAGAATTTCTCCTCTGTAAGACTCCGATGGAGCAATAGAGGCAGTTTAGTTTAAATTCCCAAACTGTGAGAAAAGTGAGTAATGTTTTTTCCCTTTCAACAACTACAGCCATGGGGTCCTTGAGAAAGACATGGCTGCTGTTAAACATGAACTGTTTGTTCTTTTTCAGCATTGCCCTGATGCACATTCCTCTACACTTTGGCGTCTAGGAGTCTAATGTAAGGCTGAATGATAAATCAAATTCACAGCGCCAATTTTCTCTTCAATCTAAGCAAGCGGAGGTCAGAAACAACTTTCCCCGTGGACTTCATGTACACACACGGCCCCACGCTATCCACACTGTCCCAATTTCCCCACGCTGCCCCACTCTACTTAAATTACACACACTACCCACACTTCCCCACACTACCCACCTTGCCCCACACTACTCGTGCTGCCCAACACTACTCCACACTGCCCCACATTAAGCACGCTGCCCCACACTACCATTGTTGCCCCACACTACCCCTGCAGTCTCACAATACCCCACAATACCCCACACTGCCCCACACTACCCCACACCAAGTACGCTGCCCCATTCTACCCACGTTGCCCCACACTACCGCTGCTGTCCCACACTTGCCCACAATACCCCATGCTCCATGTGCCATATGTGAATGGGACTAGATAAAGAAAACATCTCTCAAAATCCATGCAGTGTGCAAACTTTGATCCTCATAGTACTACTGTTCAAAATGACCCAGCTTAGTTTGAATTGCAATCCACATATCAACCTAATACATTGTTGTAAGAGTAGCCTAATGTGCGGGTAGCGAGTGTGTGGTTGAGTGAGTGAGCAAGAGAGAGTTATGATGGATGAAGAGAGCTGACAGCTGTTGGCCTTTGGAGCAGAGAACAAGTCTGCAGTAAAGTTGTCACTGTGTAGATTTCAGTTCAATCTCTGAATAAATGCTGCAGCTCCTCAAGACCAAGTAAAGTTCCTGTGTTTTGCTTCCAGCTGCTTCTGGGTAAAGTGAAAGCAGTTTGCCACAAAGTGAGCATCAACTGTTTACAACATGGCTTTGAGTCATCTAAATATTTGATGTCTTCCATCTGCACTTTAGTTTATGTGAGTTGTTACAATACTGTTACTGACAGGAGGTCAATAACATATATATTTATTTGCCATTAACAGTAATAATATTACAGATAAGGACGAAGATACAGGAAGATAGGGAAGTTTTAAAAAACCCTTCTAAATCATAATCATAATACTGGCCTCAAAAACATCACAATTAGATTATTTTCCCATATTATTCAGCCCTAGTCAGGATCAACTACAACTAAAGTACCTTGCCTTAGAGCTCATCTTTTTAAGAGTGAAACCCTTGATCCTACTCATATTGTTGCTGGGCAAAGTTACTTTTCATGTTATCTGATGGTGACTAATTCAGAAGTGTACAGTAAATACCTTGACTGTGAGCCTTCTTCCCCTGACGACAGTGTTTTATTTAGCATCCTGTTTGCCGCCAGCTCCACTCCTTGGCCTGATTTTTACATCAGGGCAAAACAGGACGTAATCATTATTCATGTCACTCACTTTCTCCCATAGCATTTTATTTCTCCACTGCAAAAGAAATAGTCAGTTTTCATCTTTTACCCTAAGAGCTGCTTTAGAAGTGTTTTGCAGTTGTACCTCTGCCTGAGACGGGTAATATGGCTCTGCTCTACAGGGCTCTGACAGTATAGATGTGTCCTTATAGCAACATTGTAATGTATGCAAATGGTGTGCATGAAGGTGCAACTATTTTTGAAGTAGCTGCTGAGCAGAAAGAATTGGAGAAATAAGAATTTGAATGCACGCATGATACAGTCTGTCTTTATCACATTTATTGCTTTGAAGAGAAACACTTGCATTTCACAAATAATAAGCATACTTCCTTACTTTTATTAACGCCTTCATCCTTTCTGCATCCCTGCTCCACCGTCTCCATTACTCTGCCAGAGCACAGGTTACACTATTTTTCTTCAACTATTTCTGGTGGCTTGAAGTGATCACATTTGCATACTACAAGATAAGATGCTAAGGCGCTGCTGGAGCTGCAGCACAGCCATGCAAACAAGACTCGTGTCCGCTGCTGAAAAACCCTGGGTTTATTTTAGACAACAGCAGTATTCTCAGATAATAGAGGTATAAAGTTGTCATGATGGAAATGTTGAGACATGCCCTTCTCCACAGAAGGGCATGTCACATTGATCTCTGGTGGATATTGTAAGCTAACAGTTTGTGAAAGACGTTGGTGAGGCGTTTGGTGGTCGTCCTGCAAGAAAAGTTTACATTTTTTCAATTAAAAATGTACGATTTGACATCAATTTATATCATTATTATTACCTTATTTGTGTGCAAAAATGTGGAAAAGCTATGCACAAAAAGTTTAAAAGACAAAAATTGCTACAGATGTCCACTGGGGAGCAATTGCAAACATTAGACATCTGGGAAAAGTCATTAAATTGGTTTTGATTCTCTCCACATTGATTTTACATTCAGTTGGCTTATGTGGTGCCCGAAACAGGTTCAGTACAATCCTTATAATGCTAAGAAAACCCCAGCCAATTCAGATAAAAAGTAAGAATAATAGGACCATTGTAAGTAAGACATTTCTTTTTAAAATCATTTTAAGAGCAGGAGGAAGAATTTTGCAGTGGGAATCTTCATGAATCTTGTTGCCAGGAGGGAGGATTTGTCATCTGTGCTGTAGAATCAAAGAAACTAACAGATCTTTTGATCAGGGTGTGTTAACAGGCAGCCTTGGCCTCAGCGCGTCCCCTCGGCCTTGGTATGGTAAATAGACGATTGTGTGACTCTGAGCAGCTGGAGGGAAAGGAAGCCTTTAGCATTATGGTTTAAAACTGTGGCGCAGTTTCAGTAACTTTTGTTCTTCCATACAAAGCCAATGAGGAGGCTTGTTTTTTGCCATGTCACTGTATCACTGCATTAGGATCAATGCATTAATCATCTAAATGTGTATGAATGAGTCATAAAGCATTACTTGATTTATCCGTTACTCTTTGTTTTCAGGATGCAAGCATGTATAAATATACTGTATGAAAATAATAAAACTCGTTCACTTTATTCATCAGTAAGCTTATTATGCATGTGGGTTTCTTTGTGTGTGCATTTTCTAGTTTTGCCACTCTGGAGAACAGTGGTCTTCTCTTCTATAATGGACGCTTCAATGAGAAACACGACTTCATCGCCTTGGAGATCCAAGAAGGACAAGTGGTGCTCAAATATTCCACAGGTACTGTATATCTTTATAAGCATATCTCTCTATATATTCAAATAAAAAAATCACATTAAAAATCAAAATTACTTTATTTATCCCTGAGGGGAAATTGAGCTTGTCTGTTACCGCTTGAAGAATTAGACAGCCTGATGGCTGTAGGAGTGAAATCTCTCCGTCCTGCAACGGGGAGAGAGGAGCCGTCCACTGCTGTTTTTTTGGTCCATAAAGGTTTTGTGTAGCGGATGATCCTCGATCATCTTGACAGTGCATCTCTCCACCACCTCCTCCAGTGTGTCCAACCTGGCTCCAACCACAGAACCAGTTATTTTGACCAGTCTGTCCAACTGCCTTGCATCTCTGTGTCTGATGCTGCCTCCCCAGCAGACTGCAGCATTAAACAACACACTACCACCACAGACTGATAAAACATCTGAAGCATCTTACTACGGATGTCCAGAGATCTGAGCTTCCTTAAGAAAAAGAGGCGGCACTGCCCCTTTTTGTAGAGAGCGTCAGTGTTTAGGGGCCAGTCCAACTTATTATCCAGGTATACACCTAGATACTTATAACTTGGCACCACCTCAATGTCCACCCCACAGGTATTCACTGGCTGAAGGGGGGGCTTGAACCTGCAGAAATCTCTGATCATTTCCTTAATCTTCGAGGTGTTCAGTAGGAGATAGTTCTTGTGACTCCAGTCACTGAAGGCTTTTATCAGATCCCTATATTCAGATTCCTGTCCATTCCTGATACACGCCACAGCATAGCAGTGTCATCCGAGTATTTCTGGATGTGGCAGGACTCAGAGTTGTATTTGAAGTCCTCTATATAGACCATATATTCCCACAGGGGGAAAAGATGTTGTGTTGTTCCAGGTGTAGGATTAGAATCAGAATGAGATTAGGATAGAGGATAATTAGACATGTAGTGGAGCGGGTTTAGACAACATCGGGAGACAGACACGCAGCAAACTGCAGACAAAGTTAAATGTGGTGCTGTGCTGAGAAAATGTTTTGTTTTCTGTTTACAAAGAGACAAGCCTCAGGGAGCGAAGTGAATGCTACCAGTCACAATCCTCACAAACAGAACAAATACAGACGTTGCAGTTATTTGCACATATTGCCTGCAGTGTTTAACTCTGATTATTTTGGACAAATATTGAAATCACAAGTATTAAACAAGATTGGTCATTGACCTTGGAAACATCATGCATTATGCAAAAGAGATTGGAGAGGATTTCTTGAATTTGAATCTTATTTATATACAGTATATATATGATTTATTAATTAATACATTAAGAAACATAATATAATATTAATGAATAAAAAAAATTGAGAAAAATAAACAAGATTAATAATCTTGTAACGTTAGTTCACCTCCAAAACCAACTGAAAACTACTAAGCATATATTAAATATATAAAAATAATAAATACAAATAAATTAGACCAAACTGCAAACATTAGACATCTGAGAAAAATAATTTAATTAGTTTGGGTGCAAGCCTTATAATGCTAGGAAAACCCCAGCCAATTCAGATAAAAAGAAAGAATAAGTAGGACCATCGTTCTTCGAGGACATGAGTTTAAACCACCAGTTTATTAATACATTAAGATACATAATATAATATTAATTAATTAATAAATACAAATAAATTAGATACAAATAAATAAGATGAATGATGTTGTAACATTAGTTCACATCCACAACCTACTGAAAACTACTAAACATATATTATATGCACAAATAAATAAATTACCAAACTACTAAAAAATAACCTGACCAAGTAAATTGTAGTGGATTGCCACAACCTTCGAAAAAGTCTGAAATATATAATTAACATTTTGGTAAACTCTATGCAACATATTCTAGTCAATAACTCAGCTCAACATTGTAAAGGAAATGGTGCACTGGATTCATTGCACAAGATCAAACCTGAGCATTATTGTGAAACATAATGTGGCAGAATAATCACTTCATCTAGATTATCTTGTTTTCATAATCGTTTGAAGCAAAAATGGTCATTTAAAATCAAATATGATGAATCAACCTGCCCTTATTGTAGGCTTTATATGTTTGGTCCATGCAAATGTGAAGTTTTAAATATAAGGATATAAAATAGAGATTAGCATCAGTAATGATCATCCATTCATCCGTGTGCCTGCAGGTGAATCATCCACTCAGGTGAGTCCCTTCCTGCCTGGCGGAGTGAGCGACGGCAACTGGCACACGGTTCACATCCACTACTACAACAAGGTGCGCTCTCATTTCTGTTTCTTTTTCTGTTATGGACCATTTAGTGTTTTTGATCTTACTTTTCTTTTCTTTTGATCGTGTGTTTCTGATGCCAGTTATCCTTTGAAGTTTCACATTTCACTTGTGATTATTTGCACTGCACTTCTTACGCCTCTGCAGAATAGTTTCTCAACAGAGCGCTTTGAATAGTGATGAGGGGTGTGTGTGTGTGTGTGTGTGTGTGTGTGTGTGTGTGTGTGTGCGCGTGCGTACTGTTATGTAGGTGTGTGCTTGTCACCATTTCATTCATGCACATTTGCAGCACATCTCCTTTAATTTTCTTCATGTTCTTTCATTTTCCTCAGCCAGCTACACGCTATGTGAGTATGACTGTGTGTCAGGGTTGCACATACACTTTTTTCTTTATTTGTTTCTTTCTCCTTCTGTCTTTCTTTCTCTCACCAGCAGTCAGTAGGTGAAGAGTGAATGTGCTGTTTATCTACTTTGACTCCATTCTTTTTTCTCCCCACATGCAGTGTCTGTTGTTTCCTGTCTTACTAACTTTCCCCTTTACCTCCTAACATGTTGCACAGTAGCAGGGTATAGTCCTGACTGCAGTGATATAAACTCTACATTTAGTTAATGCTGTTGTTCCTGCATGCTGTCTGCCGTCTTGATGTTTCTTGCTTCTTGGGATTCTCTGCTCAATCTCGCGTCTGTGTGTGTGTGTTCAGCCCAAGCACAGTTTGAGCGGTGAAGCCCAGGGTCCGTCAGATGAGAAGATTGCCGTGGTGAGCGTGGACGACTGTGATACAGCATTGTCGCTCCGCTTCGGTACACAGCTCGGAAATTACAGCTGCGCCGCTCAGGGCAAGCAGACCAGCAGCAAGAAGTGAGTTATCGTTTTTTTGGGGTCTCCATCTTTGTTTCTGTATTTATGCCAGTGGTGACTTGAATCTGAAAGATTACCCCTAATAATAAGTACTTCTCTCTAAGTAATAACAATTCTACTGGTTCTGTAATAATTATTTACTGCTGCAGTTAGATCATTGTTGCCCACATATCCTAGAAATGTCAAATATGACCTGCAGCATGAACAAACTGTAGATCCTATATAATAATAATAATAATAATAATAATAATAAATATAATAATAATAATAATAATAATAATAATAATAATAATAATAATAATAATAATAATAAATATAAATATAATAATATGGAAATATACAGACATTACCTGTTTATTAAAAAACATTTATATGAAAGCACCATTTTTTAAAATTAAAATAACAGAGATACAGTCTAGACATTGTTAAAGTGGTAAATGACTATTAAAGTTGGAAACTGCTGATTATATAATGTCAGTAACCATCCCTCCTGTGTTCCAGTGGCACATTTTGTTAATCCACGTTTATAGTGTTGAAAGGCTCATTGATCACCTGAGCATTATGTTAGCACAGCTGGAAACTGTTTTGTGTTGATTTGAGAAGCATTAAAATGATCCTTCCTCGGGCTGGTTGAGTATCTAGAGGTAAAGTTAGCAATTTGTACAGGTTAAAATTATTATTTCAACCCTTGTTAATGCCTTTACTATATTTTTGAATCATTTTGTAACTCATTTCATGAATAAAACAGTTTTTTTTCATGGAAAACAACACAGACATTTTCTCTGTGACTCCAAACTTTTGAGCGCTAGTGTATATTTAAAATTGTGTTAATACAGTTCATAATTCCAACAGACCTTTTATGGTCACAGCAGTTAAGAACAGTTGTTAGTAGTTTATTAGACCACCCCTGTTTTCTTCACTTTATTGTTCATTTTAATGTTTCAATGCCTGGTACAACTTAGGTACATTTGTTTGGACAAATATAATGATAACAACAAAATTGCTCATAGGAGTTTAATTTAAGAGCTGATATCAAGCCATTTTCCATGATTTCCATGAAAATGGCTAGATATCAGCTCTTAAATTATACCCATCATTTTTGTTGTAATAATTTTATTTGTCCAAACAAATATACTTAAGTTGTACCAGGCATTAAAATGAATGAGAAATTGAAGAAAAGGGGTGGTCTAATAATTTTTTCCATGACTGGACATACTTCCTGCATAATGACAGGAATTTGAAGGTAGCTCCAAATGCACAGGCAGTGTTATACTGTAAACCTTTGGCACTGGCAACCTGTAATAAAACATGTGTCATTGGTACCATATCAAATTTTCATATTGAATTCTTCATATGGGACATGTATGAAATAAAGAATAGTCTCCCTAGCTTTGTGAGTATTGTATTAAGCTCAGTTCTTCTATAGATCTGAGCTTTACTGCAGCAGCTTAAAGACTGTGAATAGTCATTGACCCCGAGCTCTGGGTGGTGTGTTTGCACAGGATGTGCCGGCTTCTCTGCAAAGAAAACTTTCATTAAACATCATCTGCAATTGATCAGAGGTTTAACATATATTCCAAGGCACTTTTAACCAAGTAGAAATCCAATAAAGGTGGTCAGGTTGTAGCTGGCAGCTAGGTTGCTAGATTACGGGTATTAAAGAGTAAATACATTGAATGATTAGTGGCAACATTATTATATTAAGAAGTACAGGCTTTGATGAGAATGGTTGTCTGCTAATCACAATGTAAGTTTGGAAATATTTGATTCATGACGAGTTTAGTATGTTCAAACACTTAGATAGTGATGGCTTCATCTTGGTGGTGGTGGTGCCTGACTCCTCCTGACTCCCAGCTTATCCAAAAATATCTACCTTCTTCCTCCCTCTGCCTCTATCCACCTTTACCTCTTCCTCCTGATATTTGCTGTAACTCATAATAAATCTCCTGTTTGTGCACTGCCTCTCCTTTTTGTTCCTCATCTTTCCATTTCTCTTGCCCCCTGTTGTTTCCACTTTTCAGTGTCATCTCATTTCTCCTCGCGGTGACTGTTATTCTCTGATTCTTGTTCCCTTTGACATTTAGCTCTGATGACACATTTAATCTCTGGGGTTTGTTTAATCCCTTTGCCTCCACCAAAATGTCTTTTCTTGTTTTTTCCCTTTCTCACCCTCCCTCCCTTCCTTCATTTTATCCCTCCTCTCACTCCTCCCCTGCATCCTTGAGGGAATCCAAAAAAATGGGTAAAGAGGTGGAGCGTGGGTTAGTGACAGCACCCACCTGTTGCTCAAAGCACCTGCGCCATTAAGCATGCATAACTTTAATCCTAAATGTAATTTTAAAGGATGAGTTCTATTTAAAAAAATGTACAGTTGCAATGAACAAGGAGACTAAAATATTTTTGTGCCAGGCTGTAAAGACAATCCCTTCTACTGTAAAGTTTTGCATTTTAACATGGGAGTCATTGGGGATTGGATCACTTTTGGAGCCAGCCTCAAGTGGCCATTCAAGGAACTGCAGCTTTAACACTTAACTTCATTTTTCTTGATCTGCAACAAAAATAGCTCCTAAGAGTTTAATTTAAGAGCTGATATCTAGCCATTTTCCATGGTTTTCTTGATAATGATTTTGGTTATTATCAAGAAAACCATGGAAAATGTCTAGATATCAGCTCTTAAATTAAACTCTTAGGAGCTATTTTTGTTGTTATCATTATATTTGCCCAAACAAATGTACCTTTAGTTGTACCAGGCATTAAAATGAACAAGAAATTGAAGAAAACAATAGTCTAATATTTTTTTCCATGACTGTATTAACATTTATTGGTTTCAGGATCACTCAGCGTAGTGTAAAATGGTAAAATTACATTTTAGAGGTACATTGTTATGCACTCAATCTTACATTTCCATAACTGTGTTTTGTTATGTATGATGTATTGTTCATTTTTAAGTGCCTCACAGCAAGAGGGTCGTCCGTTGGAATCCGGCTTGCGGCTCTTCTGTGAAGAAAAAAAGATAACTCACTAATATAATCTAAATTGCCCATAGGAGTGGATGAGAGCGTGAATGGTTGTATATGTCACTATGTGTCAGCCCTGTGATAGTCTGGCCTGTTCAAATGTTAGTGTCTGTGTTCACTTAATGGGCCATTTTTCCAAGAAACTAAGTTTAAATTTTTTGCTTCACAGATTCATAAGATCACAAAATCAGCATGGGTTCAACAGGCTTGTAAGCCGATTAAAGTTTTACAATGAAAAGTAGGTATAACACATCATTTAATGCAGATTTAAACAGTCTAATCTGTTAAACTCTAGCAGTAACTTTGACAGGGATTGTTGCTGTTTGAAAGGATTTTTGGGGGGAATGTCAGATCAGGGTGATGAGGTGACTGTAGGAGACACCTCTGGGGATCTGAGGCTCTAATAAGGCACGACTGTTTGACTTATTCATGCCCCTTCATGTCTGCCTGTATCTCTCTTATGATCTTGTTACTCATTGGCTCCTTCTGCCTGGTGTTAATATTCATTCTCTTTCATTACTCTGTGCTTGTCTCCCACTCATTCTCCTATGTACGACTAAAACATTCAAACTGACAGCTTTAAATCCACCATGTTGCTTTTAGGTGTCTGGTCTGTTTTGACCTTGTCAAAGTTTGCGGTGTGTCTACCAAACTAAATGTGCATAACACACACATAATTCACACATGCACTGGAAAAAGCCAGCCTGTCATAGTGTTGCTGTCTGGCCTTGCTGTAAGCTGTAATCACGTCGGCTGTGTTCTGTCAGCGCTAAGTGAAGCCGAGAGAAGAGAAGACAGATCAAAGAGGAAGGCCAACGCTTCAACACTCTTCCTCTGTTCCATCTCCATTTCTCCATTAACAGCTTGCCCTCCTCTTTACTCTGTCTCGACATCCTCCTCTAATGACACTCTCTGTTGATGTTTGCTGTAAACTCACACTTAATCTCTTGTTTGTTCGACTCCGGAAGCCTTTTGTCCCTCTGGGTTCCTCCAATTCATATTCCGCTCATTGGTTCGACACGTGACGTGTGTCGCCAAAGCGAGCTTAACAGCAGAAAACCCAACTCGCATTTGAGGGAAAAACAGGATAATGCTCTCAAAATGACAGTTTCTGTCTCTAAATACAGTCATTGAAAAATTATTAGACCCTTGTTTTCTCTTGTTTCTTATTCATTTGAATGCCTGGTACAACTTAAGGTGCATTTGTTTGAACAAATATAATGATAACAACAAAAATAGCTCATACGAGTTTAATTTAAGAGCTGATATCTAGCCATTTTCCATGGTTTTCTTGATAATGATTTTGGTTATTATCAAGAAAACCATGGAAAATGGCTATAGCTCTTAAATGAACTCTTATGAGCTATTTTTGTTGTTATCATCATGTTAGTCCAAACAAATGTAACTTTAGTTGTACCAGGCATTCAAATGAACAACAAATTGAAGAAAAAGTTTGGTCTAATACCTTTTTTTTATGACTTTATATGGAATAAACACTCTCTCATTTTCATTCGTTGTCGTTGTCATATATCAGCAGGTGTGTACAGGCTAGGTTATTTATTAGAAAATTGATTCTCTTAATTTGGCTCTCAAACTGCACCAGAGTGATGCATTTTCGCTTTAAAATGTCCAAAGAATTTGACCCCCGTAGAGGCTCTGAGGTCCACAGCCCTGTACCCACGGGTGATCTGTACCTTTAATACTCAAATTGGAAATGCTTTAAATTGAATGGGGGTGTCTGTAAACATGCAAAATAAAGTGCATACATATAATAACAAATATATAAGTTAGTAATTACTTTTAAAAATCCTCTGTACCACACTTGCTCTACACTAGCATCCACCGTCTGACAAAAAAAGCACAAAAATATATAGTTTTTTATAGTTTTTTTTTGGCTCTCAGGGTTATAGGATTTTGATTATGTCCATTATTGCGTGTGGGTCAATAATGGAAAAGGAATGTTTAACCAACTGCTGGTAGCCATTTAAAAAAACGGTTGCCACGGCAACCAGGGTCTGAATTTGTGATGGTCCATCCAGTTTTGTTCCCAATGTTATTATCAGCACATCTGCCAAATTTGATTCTTTTATCACAAAATGAACAATTGTTACAACTGCGTTTCTTTTTCCTATAACTGTTATTTGCTGTCCCTTACATTGTCCTCCTCACGTTGAACCTGTTTCCTTCCCTCCGCCCGCCTTCCCTCCATCTGTCTTGTCATCCGCCTTCACGCCTGCTCTCTCTTGATATTTGCTGTAACTCTCACTTAATCTCTTGTTTGTTCATCTGCCTCCCCGGCTGTATCCACAGCTCTCTTTTGTCGCGTCTCTTTTTATTATACCTTTGCTATTTGTTGACGTCCCCTAACATCTTCCTCTTTTCTACCTCCTTTGCTGTTTCCTTTCTTGCTCTTCCTTGTCATTCACCTTTACCTCTTCTCTCCAGGTATTTGCTGTAACTCTTATTTAATCTCCTGTTTTTTCACAGCTTCTTTTCATTTTTCTCGCTCCCCCACTGTTTCTGCTTTTACCCTTAGCAGCATCATTGTCATCTCATTTTTCCACGTTATTCCCCTTTTTCTTAACATTAACTGTGATTCTCTGATTCATGTTCTTTCTGTGATTTACCTCTGATGACACATTTAATCTCTGGTTTCTTTAATCCCTTTCCCTCTTTTCATGTTTTTCCCCTTCCTCACCCTCCCTTTCTTCACCCCTCCCCTCCAACCTTTGAGGGATAATCCTCCTATCCTTCCTTTAACCGCTTTCCTCTCCACCTTATTTACTTCTCTTCCTCTTTTATCCCTTCCTCTCTCAGGTCTCTGGATCTGACTGGTCCCTTGTTTCTGGGCGGAGTTCCCAACGTTCCAGACAACTTCCCGTTCGGCACCAGGGAGTTTATCGGCTGTATGAAGGAGCTGCACATCGACAGCAAGCCGCTGGACTTGGCTGGGTTTATCGCCAACAATGGAACACTCCCCGGTCAGCACTGCAAACCATACCATAAAGAAAAAAAAAAGCATGAACACGTGTTTACATCAACACATTTCAATGCACACAATAATGACAAAAAGCTTAATGGATCCACTCTGACATGAAATAACAATTATAAGTTGCCCAGTTGAATCCAATTCCTGAAGACTTCTATCCATTTTCTCTCATCGGTGGCCAAAGTTGTCCAATTAGCAACCTCTTTGTAGTTGTTTTTCCTCTCCTCTTCTTTTTCTCCTGTTTACTGACGATTAGCCTACAGAAACACATCACACTGCCATCTTCTGACCAAAGTACGTTTGTGCAGCCTTGTTTATTCGCTCTCAAGGAATTGATGGAAATGTCCCTAATTCGACTTTTATTTAATGCAACATTTTAAAATTTTGCTTCAAAATGTACTTGACACCTCGAAAAGTACAAAGTACATGTGGTGTTTTTGCGAGATTAACAGAAAATATTACTGAGAGATTTAAAAAATAATGCTAATTATCGCATCTTTGTTTTTTGTTGCGCACTCATGAACTCATTTGATGTGATATTTCAAGTAATATTTCAAATTTTATTTTAATCTTGAGATCCTACTGCAGATATCAATTGGAAAAGTTTACGTCTAAATATGCACATCGGTCACCAAAAATCTTACTGTAGTGCTGAAAATGTGAGCCGTTAACATCATGATTTATTCATTTAAGACACACATCTAAGTGACACATTTTTGGGAACTTCACGTGATGTAAGTGTCTCTGTTGCTTGTTACAGGCTGCAGTGCCAAGCTTCCCTTCTGTAAGTCCAACCCCTGTCAGAACGGAGGAACCTGCAGTGTGAGCTGGGAGACTTTCTCCTGCGACTGTCCCCTCGGGTACGGAGGAAAGGACTGCAGCCACGGTGAGAAGATACATTCTACAGAGTTTATTTTTGTCCTAGGTTCTCCCAATGACAACCTTCAGCAATGTCACATTTCCACTTTGGTGTAATTATAAATAACAAGTGATACCTAAAAAGACATAATCTGCACTTCCAGTCTGGTGCCTGTAGTAATGAAAGTTGTCATGGTTTTTAAAAAAGGCTGCAACTGACCTTTAGTGGCTTTTATTTGTCTGCAGTAATTACACTAACTCCACATTAATTAGTGAATGCTGGAGGTAAATAAGGTAAGACAATTAAACCTTACTTTGGTTGAATTACAGAATTGCAACCTATTTTAATGGTTCACACTTTAACACTTCACTAGTTTAGATTCAGAAGTGTTACGTCATTCATTTATTCAGGTTAATGCCTCGGTCTGCACGTCAGCATTTTCCCCCCTGTTCCAGTATTTATTCCTTATTTTGAGCTGAGCTGGAGGCTTTTACAGTATATGAGCTGAGTGAGTATATAAATGGAAAGCTTTTTCATGCATGGGTGGACTGATGGTGTTGTGAGTTCCAACCTCTGAAGGTGTTGACTGAAGGAACAAGATGAAATGGTATCCTGTAAGTCAAAATATTTATTGGAAACTGTAGCGCAATACACTGAGAATAATAGTATCATATATATATGTAACCATCTTACCTTATCCAGCCCGTATAAATGCAATGCATTGTAAATAAATACCCACACTACAACTCTTATCAAAAGCAAACTTACAACATATGAAAATGTTTCTTATCTGCCACAATGTAACAATAACTCTGTTAAAGTTACACATTACAGCGGATGATTGTCCACTGTATTTACACCTATGCTAGTTTTGTTTCCCTTATATCTGTCTCCATCTGGTATAGACTTTACTGCTGATCTCATCTGTTTATGTTATTCAGTTCTATTAGGAACTAGTGCTTTGTCCAACCTAGTGCAGTGGCTGAAAACGGCCTTAACATAGCAACGATTAACTTATTACTTGATAAGAAAAAGTAACGCGTTCCGTTACTTGTTACAACAAAAAGTCAAAAACATGTTACCCCCTACACTGCAGTAGAGAGATGTGGAGGGAGAGATAGACTGAAAACATCTAACAAAGATCCTGAACCAGATGCAATTCATGGTCGTTGGTTTGAGTGCTGGCAGCATGAAGGAAGGTGCTGTTCACCTGCAATTACTGCCCGCACTGTAATGACACAGAACCAGTTGAAAATCTGCAAAGTTTACCTTTAAGCCCTTGGCCGTAAGCATACACTTAATTATTTTTGCTGTGTCAAACTATTTAACTTTTAAAATTATTTTTACACACTAAAACTGATTCAGTTCCAGGAACAGTGACATCTTGACCGTGAGTACCTTTTATTTACTTTCTTTCTCTTACCCTCCACTATAGTGATGCCACACCCACATCGCTTCCTGGGTAACAGCGCCCTCTGGTGGGACCTGAAAAACGACGTAACCATCTCCACGCCCTGGTACCTCGGCCTGGTGTTCAGGACCAGATCGCGGGAGGGCACGCTGCTGCAGGCTCAGGCCGGCCAGTACACCAGCCTGCTGTTCCAGGTGTGCAAACACACGCGCACACACACACACACACACACACACACTGATGTGATGATTTCAGATCATCAGATTATCAAATGCGACCATGTCTGAGAACACTTTCGACTTTGAATGGAGGTTAAATGGAGTTTCTGCAAACAAGACCATACTTCCCATAAACCTGTTTATTCCTGTTGCAAGGGAGAAATTTGCCAGAGCCCGCCTCTCCCTGTCTGGCTGCAGGTTTTTCTTTTTGGCTCTGCTTTTTCCTTCTACCTGCATTTTAACATTGCCAGAAGCTCAGAAAGGATGAGCCGCATTATGTAAAAACATAAATGGCAGCATCACAGACTGATTTTGTACCGCAAACAATTGAATATTATGATTTGAATAAATGCTGCACGTTTTAAGCCAAATCTCACCAGGCAGCACAGGATGAAAAATTCAGCGTGGGCTGCTAAATGTGTTAGCAGTGGTCACGGTCATTAGGGGAATTATGATTACAGTATGTTTCATGGTTATTGTGGTTCTATTTGGTGTTTTAATACTTCATTATCATCTTTTATATAAGACAAAAATGTCAAAAATCTGTTTTTATCCTTGAAATTATGTTTAGTTTACTTACATTTCTATATCCAAAGACAGCACTGAATTAGCAGCCAAGATGCTGGATTTCAATTTCACACTCCCACACAAAGACAAACACACACACACACACACACACACACAGTTTCCTCTTCCTTTCCAAGCAGGTTATTTTGTTCCTTCACTGTTTCTTCACACTCCCTCTTTTCCTCTTTTCTCTGGTGTGTGTGTGTGTGTGTTCCCTCTCAGGTGATAGGTGGTCAGCTGGTGTTCTCGGTGTCCCGGGGTTCGACCAGACCGGTGCGTTTGCGGTTGGATCAGGTTCACGTGGCAGACGGCCGGTGGCACGACCTCCAACTGGAGCTACGAGACGTCCGCAGTGGCCGTGAGACGAGATACGTCGCCACGCTACGGCTCGACTTCGGACTCTATCAGGTAATAGACGTGATCCAGACTTTGAAGGTTTATCATAAGTTATTATAAATCTGATTTGCACGACAGGCACACATTCAAATAGATTAATAACTAGCTTTTCTTTATATCTGATTTACTAAATCAAAAAGACTTAATTTGTCCTTTTTTTATCACCCATAACAGATTCACAGCTTTAATTAGCTTCAGTTGGAAAAAGGCATTTTCTCCAGTTCTGATCCTTTGGTTTATTTGATTTAATTATGCAGATACTCCCATGAACATTTTTCAGTCTAATAAGTAGAGAACATTTATTGGAATTGTAAAGTTTTTAAGATGGATGAAGGCAAGAAATCCTATTTCATATCCTCTAATCTATAACATCTTCATATTCACAGACACCCACCTCACTTCCTGCTGTGAGCCAGTGTGGTGCAGGACATCACTGCAAACCACTAAAGCAAATTAGAAAATCATTTACTTATAATCTCACTTCGAATCTTAAAATCATATTCGTGTCAAAGCAGGAAAGATTCTGCATAGAGCATG
The DNA here is from genome assembly GCF_030273125.1 of Centropristis striata. Lineage (NCBI taxonomy): Eukaryota > Metazoa > Chordata > Actinopteri > Perciformes > Serranidae > Centropristis > Centropristis striata. The sequence continues at coordinate 26,834,558 of NC_081521.1, read as the reverse complement.
AAATAATGGAACTAAGGTTTCAGAAAATTTTGCATAAACTTATTTAAAACAAAATTAAGGCAACTCAATAAATATATATATATAAAAAGGGAAAGTAAATGGGGGAATGCAAAGTTATGATACAGAAATTAATTTTAAAAAATTATATAAAATAAAAAATAAAAGTAAATTCTGAAATGATAATAAATGAAAGGGAAAATTAAATAAGAAAAGAAATAAACAGAGGAAATAATATAAAGGTAAATAAACAAAGAAGTTGTGGGTAATGTACAGGGTCGTAAAACGTCCTAAAACGTCTAAAATCCAATAATTTGAATTTAAGGCCTTAAAATGTCTAAAATTCCCTTAAAATCCCATAAAATGTCTTAAATACGATTTTGAAAGGTCTTAAAAATGTATTAACGTTACGTTATTCAAAACAAAAGCATTTACTTCAGTATTGCCTTTAAATGTATCGATTTTTGAGGACGCTATATCATAACTACAAAACGAACTAAGTACCTGTGCAGCCCGGTCAGAATTTATCAAGCACAACCAACTTGTGTGCTGTGCACGCACCACGGTGCATTACAGGCTAGCATAGCAGCAGAAAACCTAATGAAAGCCCAAAGCAAAGCCAAACTACTTAACTATTAAATAACAATTTAATGTATTGTTGAAGCCGGTGGGTGGAAACATATTTGAAGCACGCTGCACCTTCTGCAAGAAAACTTTGAAACTTACTTTGCAACTGATTCCCGGCCTCTTATTTTCCTTTCAGTCTTTTGTACTTTTTTATGGATGTGAAATGGGACTTAAATCGATTCATTATGGTCTAAAAAAAAAGTCTTGACTTGTTGAAACTTGAAGAGACCCGGTATGTAGGTTGTACATAATGTACATGCACTCAGACATCAACAGCCATACTGTTGGCTCTTTTGTGTTATATAAGTTCACTGAAATGTCAGCAAGGAGAAAACTAGATAGTCATCCAGACTTTCTCATCTGCTCCTTTGACATTTTACAGTCTGATTGTTATCCCAAAACCTTGTTTCCAAGACATTTACCATGTCACCCATTATGCACACACGCGCGCACACACACACACACACACACACACACACACTTACTTCCTTACAGACACGTGCACACACGCACAAACACAGATAGTTGTTCACAACACAGACTTTCTAACCCTGGGCGGCCCCAGCTTCTTTACAATGTAGGCTGTATCAGTAGTGGATTAATCCATCAAATTACATTAGATGATTTGTTGTGTGCATACATGTGTTGTAGGTATGTACATTTGGTATAGTAGCGTGCACACAGAAAAGTAATCACTCTGTTATTGCCATCTTTGGCTTTTTGAGCAAAACTGCATGCTTTGTTTTCATGATGATTTAATTCTCCAATTACCCACCAGCAAATTGTCTTTTATCCTGTTATTGTAGTTCATCGGGCTAGTCAAGTACCACTGAGTAAATGGTGCAGAAAACATTTTTCAATATAAAATTGTTAAATATTGCAGCTGCCAATTAAACAGTAATTACCTCTGAAAGTTTTTGGTTTGTGTGCAGTTACTGTCAGCCACATCTCACCCTCCATTTCATCATCTTCCACTGCTGCTGAAAGGGTGATAAATGGGCCTCATTGATTATTATTTTTTCACGGTTGTGGAAAGCTAAGTTGACTGTCAGCATAGATTCACAACACTGTCAGTGTTATCAGCTGAGTATTGACCTTCTCCACAATGACTGCATGTTATTGTTTTCCTTTATTTATTAAAGTCAATCATTCATTCTGCAGTTGCCCTCTCCTCCCTTCGACTGACATGAGCGTTACTATAACCTGATTACTACACCATATTATGAAAATAAAGAAGAATCATAACTTCCAGGTGGTGATCGGAAAAAAGGAGAAATCAATAATGATTATTTTAAGCTTCAGTTTCAGGCTGTAAACTAATGAAATATGAATTTCTCATCTATATTTTTGCAAAAACCTTTAATATTGCCAATCTCTTTCCTTCTCTGTGACTCATTTTCCTCCCTTATAATAACTACCTTTGATATTCTCCTATTAAATACAAGACAGAGATCTTTTATGTTGTCACATAATGGCATTCAAATGTATCTTTCTTCAGGTATTCAGTTAACATACAGCCATTAATAATAATGATAATAATGATAATAATCTTTGCCCTTCCTGTCTCCATCTGTCCCCTCGCATCTTTCCTCATTAGGGAACAGTGATAGTGGGAAATGAGATTCATGGTCTGAAGGTGAAACATCTGCATGTGGGAGGAGTGCTGGGCTCCGGAGAGGTTCAAAACGGGATAAAAGGATGCATACAGGTGAGGATGGACAGATTTACAGATTAACTCTTTATTGATGGATGTATGGGTGGAGGGAGGCGGGAAAATCAGCACATAGGAGATGGAAATTAGTTCAGGATAGACTGAGTTCAGCTCTGTAATGTAACACATACTTTTTCTTCTTCCTACAGGGCGTTCGGTTGGGTGTTCGGCCAGACGCCCCTTCCCTGCCACGCCCTACCAGAGCCGTCAAAGTAGAGACCGGCTGTAACGTCGGCAACCCCTGCATCTCGTCTCCTTGCCCCGCCCACAGCCGCTGTTCCGACCAATGGGAGCGGCACAGCTGTATCTGCGAACCCGGTGAGTGAACACAGATATGATGCTGAAGATGCTGGCGGGCACAAAATATTCCCACCCAGTCATGATTTGACTTATTATGAGTCCTTGAGAGATTGACTTCTCGTTCAGGACAAATCGATTGTTTTATATTCTCATTTATGTAACTGGAAGGCATAATAATACCAGCAGCAGAGAGGGAGAGAGCAGCATAGAGCGACTGTGTGAGAGTACATTTAGCCGTGTCAGTTTTCATCTAACTGCACCATTAGTGATATGGTACTCTTTGGATAATGGTGTTGTAGCTGCAATATGACTGTATTAGCCCGTGTTGTGATAGCAGTGGAAATGTTTTTCAAAAGAGAAGAAGAAGAAGCACAGAATAAGCATAAACTTATGAAAGAAAATAAGTTGTTGAACAAGAAAAAAAAAAGATTTAAATAAATGTATATTAGTAAATTACGTATTTAAATGGTAAATGGACTGCACTTGTATAGCTCTTTTCTAGTCTTTGCAACCCCTCAAAGCAATTTACACTACAGACACCCATTTACAAACACTTTAATATTGGCCGAGGCTATCTAAACGTTGCCACCTGCCATCATCAGGATTCATTCACATGCAGCATCGGGGTTTGGGCAATTTGGGGTTCAGTATCTTGCCACAGCCACCCCAAAACAATGTTTCTTTACTGATGTAGGAAAACACTTTATTCATGGAATGTACTAAATAGTGCTGAAATTATGAGTTACTGTTTAAAAAAAACCAATTATCATTATTCAGACATTAATCTGAAGGATTTGCTGCTTATCTGTATGTAATTAATTATGGTTTTAAAAAAATGTACAATCATTTTCTATGTTTACAATTTGAATACTTTACTGTGATCAGCATTTTGCAATATTATTAGTAAATAATTCATCAATTCCTGGAAAATATGGCCTTAATTGCCCAAAATGTGTATACATACAAGGAGGTTTTTTTTTGCATTGCCTTTAAAGAATCAGAAATTGACATAGTGGCAAAAACAAGAACAACATAGCTGAAACAATGAAGGTAAAAAAAAATAGACATATGAATTAATACATATATATGTTTTATGAATAAGCAATCAAAATGTCTGCTAATCTTTTGCATCTCACTTAACCAATTAAAACATTTAGTAGAGCAGCCAAGAAGGATTTTTAAAGTGTATGCGTGCTAACCTCTGTGTCAGAGAAATGCTCCTAATACTTTACACACTCTGGACATTGGATGTGAGAGAAAATGTGTGAGAGGAGAAGGTGAAAGAAGCCAGCTGACTTAGAGAGACACAGAAAAAGTGAATAATTCTAATGCGACCATATCTGTGGAGGTGTCTGCCAATGCTCTAACTGGGTTAAACAGATATTTGGGAGCGCATAATGAGTTCTCATCCACCTGAGACCGAGAGAAAGAGACTGACTGCAGGCTAAGTTCCAAAATCTCCTTAGTCAGGTGAATATAATGAGTGAGAATTAATGTGGAGGAGCCCTGATTAGAGGAGAAGTAAAGGAAGAGAGGAGGGAAAACATACTCTATAGAGAGAAGTGGCGATGCAAAAAAGAGGAGAAATAGAGCTATAGAAAGATGAAAAAGGGGCAGAGGGGGAACAGAGAGAGTGTTAATGATTCATGAAGAGGAAGAGGGGGTGACAGAAATAGTGTAGAATAAACACCAAAAAGTTTTGAGGCAAGAGGAGAAAAGAGAAGAAAGAGGGCACGAGAAAGTCAAATCAAACAGCCTGAAAACACTGATGACACGTTTGGGAATAGATTCACACACAGCTGCCATACATACATATGCACACAAAGACATACAAATCACAAGAGAGAGAATATTAACATGACAGACGCACACACACACACACACACACACACACACACACACACACACGCACACACAGACAGAGAAGTGTGAAAGTAAAGGATGAAGAGTGAGATTTGATATTTATTTGAAGCTTTATTAGCAGCTACAGTTCTACGGCTTCTGATTAAACAGAGTAAACCCACCAAGCAGAGATGATTAAAGGAGATTATTTGTATTTGTGATTAAAGGAGAGACGAGATGGGTGATTTAATGGAAACTTAAGAGAAAAAGAAACACATGAAAGATAAAACCAGAGAAAAAGAAAGTAGCCGGTCCACTTTTTCATACTTTACGTTTGTCACGATATATTTATAGTCTTTTTAGCATCTTCTTTCTCTGCATCTTTTCTTACATCCAGCAGTACATTCTAAATTGAACTCCAAATGTTTCCTCAGTCAGTGTGCTTATGGAAGTCGAGTATTCACGTTCAGTGAGGCTTTGACCTACCACTTGGCCCTGCCTTTGGTATCAGGCTGTGCCCTCTTGAATCTGTATAAATTATCATCCCTGATAAGCCAGCTCTACTAGTCTTACAATGGAGGTAACAGTGCATTGGAATTACAAAGAGCTTTTTAAAATTATGAACTCTACTGGGCAGTAGAAACATTAAACTGCCCTCGACACTCTCAATTTATCTTTGTGCATATATATATATATATATATATATATATATATATATATATATATATATATATATATATATTGCTATGTATAACATTTTTAACTCATGCATAGCTAATTTACCACAACAAAAGAAATTGTGAATACAGTTTCAGAGGGAAGGGTTAATGGTGCTGTAAATGACCTTCAGAGCCAAACATCTATTTGCTATGTAAAGATAAAGTGGAGCAACCTGCACCCACAAGTACTGCATGAAACATGGGTGTCATGATTGATGACCAACTGACCTTTAAGGTTACCACATCGTGTCGATTCCCCCTATTCAACATTAGGAAGATCAGACTGCTACTACCCAACTACCTGATCGAACATACAACAACTCCTGGTGCAGGCCCTCCTGATATCATGTATAGACTACTGTAGCTCTCTGCTGGCAGGTCTCTCTGCATGCACCATCAAGCCGATGTAGATGATCCAGAACACGGCGGGGCGTCTGGTCTTCAAACAGCCCAAAAGAGCACATGTCACTCCGTTACTCATCTCTCTGCACTGGCTCCCAGTCGCAGCCCGCATCAAATTGAAAACCCTGTCTCTTGCTTACAAATCAGCAACTGGCACAGCTCCTGCCTACCTGAGCTTCTTTATTCATGTCCAAAAACCTTCCCGCTCACTAAACTCTTCCAGTAAAGGGCATCTGGCTCCTCCACCGCTGCAGGGCCCTACGTCTCAAACTAGACTCTGCTTTCTCTCTAGTCCCCCGGTGGTGGAACGAATTTCCAAACTCCATCAGTCTGCTGAGTCCATCTCAATCTCTAAGAAGAGACTAAAGGCCAAGCTCTTCACTGAACACATTCGCTCCTAATCTACACAGATGGGAATGTAATGATGTTCTCATTAGAGAATGAAGTCACTAGCCCTTTTTTAATTCTCTGTGGGTTTTTTGTAGCCAGTCTGACCAGTGTATTAACAAGTGACTCCAAGGGGTCCTGACCAAGCAACCATATGCAACAAGTTGAGAATGACAACAAGAGCCGCGTGGAGGCAATCCCTGGCTCTGAACCACAGATATGCACTGAGAGTCATTTACAGCACTTTAAAAGAAGAGAATTGCGGAAAAAGGTTTTTACTTCTTGGTAATTGTTTTGGACCATGTAGATAGAATTTGATTGAAGTTTGTGTTTTGTGTCCTGTGCAGACATGTTCAGCTAAAAGACATAGGAAAAAATAAACATCTTGACATCAAAAATTTTCACTTGATTTAAAAAACAAAAAACAATAATCCATTGTGCTAAAGTGTAGGCCATGATTAACCACCCCCATTGCTGTCATAAAACACAGCAATCAAAACAGTACATATATTTCAGTCAAAGCCACTATACTTAATAAGGCTTTTGCCTTATTAAGTATAGTGGCCAATGTTTTTTTTTAATTCAACTGAGAGTCAGTTCCTTGTGGTATGCTGTCAGTTTCAGCTGCAAACGTAGCAGCTTATGTAAAACCAGACTACCTGAGCACTAAAGTTCACTTTGTCACACCTCTGTGACCAAACAACTAAACTATATGTGACCTGCTGCTGCAGACTGCTACCTCAGTGCCATCCTCCACATACTAGAAGAGAAATCAAAGAAAAGTTTTCCAACAAAGAAAAAGTTTGAAAAGCGGAGGTAGAGGGAGGGAAAGAGGAGTGTGTGTGTGTGTGTGTGTGTGTGTGTGTGTGTGTGTGTGTTTTTGGTGAAGGATATAGTTTGTTGAAGTGAGAGAGCCTCAGGCCTGACAGCATGGCAGAGGAAGCAGAGAGGGGCTGCTATCCCTGTAGCATCCTGCAGCAGCCTGCAGCTAATGCTAACACCTTGACTTATTAACATGGAGCACACACACACACACACCATATGCACAAACTTTGCGTGCATGCACTTATTTACTGTAAACACACACACACTCACTCTCTCATTATCATTATCTTTCATCAGCACAATGAGCATTAAAAATGGAGAGTGTTAAACAATGAATGCTGCTTCGAGACAAATCAAATCAAAGTTTAATAAAAGCAGAGAGAGAAATAAAGGAGAGAGAGGTGCAGTCTGAATAATTCTCTTTCATGTGTGTGTGTGTGTGTGTGTGTGTGTGTGTGTGTGTGTGTGTGTGTGTATGTGTTTTGGCCTGGTGCTGAAACTAGCCCAGTGGGAGCCTCATGCAACTGCTTTTTAGTATCTCTTATTCTTGCAATACAGACTCCTAGAAAACACACACACACACACACACACACACACACACACACACACACACACACACACACACAAACTGAGATAAGGTCCTGCATGACAAAGCACAGACATCAGCCTTCATGTGTGTTTCTGAGTGCATATACAGTATGTAAGCCTGTGCGTGTATATATCACAGTTGCTGCCAGTTCCTACAGGCTAATTCACTGCTGTATAAAAAAAATAATTTAATGTGATGAATAACAGCCATTTTGATTTATATTAAATCACCTTGATCACATGTGGAAAACATGTTTACAAACTCTCATAACTGCTTTTACTGTAGTAATGAGCCATTCATCAGTGTTTCCTGGTTTTATCAGGACATTAAAATATTTACTGACTGAAAACAACAGATGCCAAATAGAATGTTTCTTCAGATGCAGATTGTCAGAAAAGTGCATTATATGAGGTTGTTGTTTTAGGGTGTGGTGTGCAGCTGCAGTATATTAAGCTCGGACCCTCTGGGAGAGAGAGGGAGAGATTTATGAGTTTCGAGCTGTATTTCCTGTGTTGCAACCTACACTAGGTGCACAATCCTCAAGGTGCTGAATCAGGGCAAAGGTGTTCTCTATGACAAATGAGTCCTCACTGAGGAATGTCAGTTATTGATCAGGTCTGATATTAAAACAAAAAATGTACAGCTATTTGGCACTTTGGCACTTGTACAGCTATATGAATGGTGTATTACTTTTTTCTAAACATTAGAAATTTTGAAGAAAGTTTTTGGTCTTGAGGTCTTTGGTCTAAAACACTTATTTGTGCACAAACTGCAAATTCTACTCTACAATTAATTGATATGTTCACTGTTTATTCACTCTGCTATGCCCATGTAATACAATGCACAGAATTTCTGATTATTGTCTTTTGTGCATCAAAACTTAAAAAAAAACTTTTTTTTCAGCCCCGCCCTTAGTCCTTTTAGAGTGTTTTAATCATAATGTCTCTGGAGCTTGTTCACACTCATGTTGAACCCATGAACTTCAAGATATATATTTTCCCTTTTTATATGTTTTTAAAAAAATAGTCAAACACACACTCTCTGGTCAATAATCTTAAGATTTAAACACCAATATCAACCTGTTCATTTCAGTAAACCGACTGATTGTACTGGTCTTCACCAAGTTTAACAAAATATTATACTTTTCAAAGCTGTCCTAATAGGAATAACAGCATCAGTCTCTAAAAGTGCCCCAGTAGACAATTGTTAGCGTTCTACTGACAAAGCCCTTTTGCCAGCCGGTTCTCAGTACCACCCCATCACATACGGACACTTGGTCAAAACCCCTTGGCATCACTTTTCCATGCACAGAATATTACTTTAGTGTCAGTTTTGGAGGTGTAGGGCTGCCTCAAAGGAGGAAGTAACAAAGTATGAAGACAAAGTCAGTGCAGGAAGGGAGCTGGGTTAGATGGATAAGTCAAATAAACACAGAACTTTGACACAGTAGCCATTTGTGTCCCGTGTAAAACCAAAAATCAACCTAACTGGAGTGCACCTATATAGCGCTTTTATCCAAAGCGCTTTACACTATACACTGCACTCATTCGCCCGTTCACACACACATTCATACTGGTGGAATGGCTGAGGCTACCAGTGCACACTGGTGCCACCATTGGGAATTCATTCACACACCGATGAGCACAGCATCAGGAGCAATTTTGGCTTTAGTATCTTGCTCAAGGATACTTTGACATGTAGGTTGCCATGGTCAGGGATCGAACCACCAACCTTACAAACAGTAGACGACCACTCTACCAACTGAGCCACAGCCGCCCCACAACAAAACAAACATACTTATTTTAACCCAAAACACACTGTTGTCCTAAACCTAACCAGGTAGTTTTATGTGCTTTTAATCTAAAGCAGTACCCAGTGAGTTAAAACGTTTTTTTGTGCCTAAACCAATCCTTAACCATTACATTGTCACATCATATCATAAAACAGATTTATTTTTTTAACATTCATTGATGGTGGTTTTGGAAGAGAAATGATGCTTCTGGTAGCTTCAGGCCAAGAAATGCAAGCTTAACTTGGAGTACTTGTTCTACATTTGTCAAAGAAAACTCAGCAGATTAACAGATTCTAAGATACCTTAAACTGGATCTTGATGCCTTGAACCCTGGACTCATTGGACAGTTTAAGCCTTTGCTTGAAACCCACTCAACTCCCAGCGTTTACAAGGAAACCAAAACTGGATGGATGTTCACTGCTATTATTCTGTTTTCTCACCAATACATTTTTATGGGTTATTTCTGACATCTGCAATCTTTCCACTGTCAGAGGGAAGACAGTTGAATACACAGAGGATGAATGGATGTTTCAGCCAACAGATGACTCATGTTTCTCTTCCTGATTGTGGTCTAGTGGAGAAGTCAAGCTGATGTTGTTGTGTACGACAAAGTGTCGAAGGCCAGACGAGAAGCTGTGAGCAGCTCGAGAGCCATAACTTTTCAAAAGAAACTCCTGGACCCTGACTGTGAAAGATAAAAACATGCATACACACATATGATTTACAGCTCTTTGTTCTTACAGGCTCGAGCCTCTCTCTCTCTCTCTTTCTCTCCCACATTGTTGTGACAAGGCCAGTGTCATTATAAGCTCCTGAAAACAGCCAAGGCTGTCGTCGTCTCTCTCTGTCAGTTGCCATGGTGAAAGTGTAAAGATGTATAGGGCAGATAGAAGATGATTGAGTGTGTGTTTGTGTGTGTGTTTGAGACAAAGCAACACAAGTGGATACCAACAGAGTTAGAGATGGAAAGTGGAGGATCATGAGAAAACAAATAAGAAAAGGGAACACTGCCACTGTTTGTGTGAGCCTATAATCATACCTTTGTGTTTTATTTTTTTGTGAAAAGAAATTGTGAAACTGAACAAAAGCTGTGATTATCTTGACTCCTGTTTGTGTAATTCTTTAAATATTTCAAGCCAGATAAAGGGAAAGAAAGGTAGATGATTTTTTTTCTTTATTGAGGGGGACTAAATCAAGGCCAATTTGAGTTTTCAGCGTGTTATTTTTCTAATTACAGTATGTGTGGATTTCACAAAGGACTGAATCGATAAAGGTATATTTTAAGAATAAGAATCATTGGAATCACTGTGTGTCTAAAGCTGCTGCAACCAAGGCCACTAGCTTGAAAAGCAGAGTGCTTTTTTTGTATTTGAAGATGTGAAAGCAGACCTCACACATGTTTGTCCCCCAACAAGCTGCACACACACACACACACGCTTCGGTCACACTTCAATCTATAGGGATCACTTTCTATTCAATGCTCTTAAATGAAAAAGGTGACATGAAAGCAGAATTCGTTTTCTGAAGGCGGGAGGAGGGGGGCATTGAAGAAGAGAGATGTTTGTTGGTTGAGAAAGTCACAGTGATCAGTGTGATGACCCTGGTAAAATGTAATTGCTTATCTTAAAGATTATATTGTTTTTTGTTTTTTTACTTGATGGTTGGTATCGATTTGAATATTAATGTTTTGTCTTGGATCGGTTGAGCGGTCTCAAAAAGACACAATGTGATATAAATCTATATTTTGAATTAATCTTGAAGTTTTTAATTTAAATAAATGTTTAAGTCACTGAAAAAATATAAGCAGCCTTTTTATTTGATGCAACAAATGCTTCAAATTCAGCATTACTAAATGACTTTTAATACTCATTCCTTCAGCACCAGCCTGAATGTGATTTACTGCTTTTATTTCCATCCCAACATGAAAGCGGGGTCTTATGTTGCTGCTAAGTCACGTAATAATTTAATCCATCTATTAATGGAGGTACATTAAAGACTAAACACAACAATTAAAAGCAGGTCTGGGTGAGAAGCCTTCTTTATTTGTGCAAAATACACACCAAAGTGTATGTGAAGTGCTCTGCTTTAGTCATTAGATTAAAGAGGGTTTTATGTGTTGGCCTGTATTAGCATATAAGAGGCTGCAGTGTTTGTGTGGAGTGTCTGGGGATTGCATTGAAGTGTATAGTGGCGTGGTTCACCGCGCTGCACCGGCGCACACTGAAGTGTTCAGTGGGAATTGTTGTGTTGTACGTTGTTGTGTTGAAGTGGCTCATTTAAGTGTGCTGTCTTTGCTTTCACTGAGGCAAATTTCTGTGCTATTATGGTTGAGCGGTATTTAAACTTTTTCTCCAGTGACTTTACATTTTTCAAATGGGTTTTTCCTTCACCTTCAGCAACATGCGTCCTGCTTCACATTCACAGTATTGTGCACATTTATACCTGAAAATATTAGTTTTATTAGATATATATATTATATTGTTTAGATTAGATTCAACTTTATTGTCATTGCACAGAGTACAGGTACTTAGATAACAAAATGCAGTTTAGCATCTAACCAGAAGTGCAAAAAGGCAGTAAAGTGCATATGTACAGTAATATATATATATAAATGTAATATAAATAAATACAATAGGTTTTATTTTTTTTATTTTTTTTAGCTGATATATATATAGGTTATTATAGAGGAATTATCAAAAATAGGCAATACAGACTACAGACTTGAAAGTTGTGTGTGTGTGTGTGTGTGTGTGTGTACACGCCCTACAAAGTGAGGACCAGGTGTTTAACCAATGCTTAAGTGTGAGGACATTTTTGGGAAGCGAGGACATTTTGGCCGGTCCTCAGTCACTTGGTTAAGACTTTTTTTTTTATGGTTAACGTTACAAATAGGTTTAGGTTGTGGTTATGCATGTAGTTGTGATGGTCAAGGTTAGGATAAGGAGCTAGGGAATCATTTATGTCTATAGGGTCCTCACAAAGATAGACTTACAGGGATGTGTGTGTGTGTGTGTGTGTGTGTGTGTGTGTGTGGTCACATAAATTGCAGCAGAAAACCAGTTTTTATGTCAATCAGGATGATAAATGTAACACCCCCTTAATGCTCAGATTGTACTTGTTTGTGTTTTTTTGGGGTTGAATTGAAATTTGTTTTTTAAATTCATTTTCTAGAAGCAGTGGTGGTAGTTTTCTTACCGAGACAGTGTCACTTTGTGTTTCAGTGAATGACAGCATTGTAATGCACAGTTGTAGCTTGTTTTCCAGCGGTTGGCCCTGCTGGAGTGCGTCGGGAGAGTGGCGTTTGTGATAATTGTCGTATGATATTTGAGACGTGTACTTGTGAACTGGCAGGTTATTATTTCTGCTGCGTGAATGGGAATGCATATTCAGATATTCAGATTCCAATAGTTTTTTGTGTTGTGCTCACATTTCATGCAAAGAGATGCTTTTTACAGACATGGTGAATGCCTGCGCCTTTGTCATTTTTGTGATTATTTTGATTTTAAAAATACGACAAATGTTTAATGCATTATTTCAAGTGGTGAAAGACTAGAATATCAAACATGCATTGCTCTGATATTCAGGTCATATAAAGGTAGAATTAACTCAGATTTACACACTGTGAAGGACTGTTTCTAAAAACAGTTCGAAATGTATTGAGCTTGTTTTTATTACAAGAATTGTGCCAGGCATCTAAAGCATGCTTGTTCTGTTTTGGCAATTCAAAGCACTTGTCAAGAAAAAAATGGCTTTTGGTGAAATATTAAAACATTGATATTGACTTAAGTTACAACAGGATGTTTCTAAATTCTAACCAACACCCACTTTGACCTACCTAAAGTTCTTTTAGTAGCTGTAACCCGGCAACAGGATAAGAATTTCGGTCTCTGATATCCTGATCTTTGTCCAGCGGTCCTCCCTATAACTGCTGTGCATTACACTTGCACAGCATAAGGATGTCACACTTCTTTGATTTTAAAATGCTGTATATTGCCAGGGAATGTAGTTCATGTAGCAATTCGTATACCGGTGAAGCAATTTAGTTCTATGTAAGCATATTTTGTTGGAGTCAGGGTTGTATTTTTTTGCGGTGGTGTTTGTGTATGTGACATACAGAGTGGCAGTGGGTGTGAAATTAATCCTTTCCTCCCTCTCTCTCTCTCTCTCTCTCTCTCTCTCTCTCTCTGCAGGTTACTATGGGAGAGGCTGCACAGATGCCTGCCATCTGAATCCATGTGAAAACGAGGCTAAGTGCCACAGGAAGCCCAGCTCTTCCCATGGATACATCTGTGACTGTGGAGACAACCACTATGGGCAGTACTGCCAACACAGGTATGCACACACAAACTGACACACACACACACACACACACACACACACACACAAACGCTTGAACACCAGTTTACCTGTAACATGCCAACATGGTCGAAAACCCTTTGATGCTGCCTATAACCCAGCTAAGCTCAGATCAAATATGTGTGTGTGTGTGTGTGTGTGTGTGTGTGTGTGTGTGTGTGTGTGTGTGTGTGTGTCTTGGTAGCTTTAGTTCTGCCTTGTTGTCCCACATCTCCGGCGTTGCATGTAATCCACAGAGGAATAAGTGTAGACTCAACGTAATAACACACACACACCGAGGTTATCTGTGTGTGAATGGAGCGTGACCCTGACCTCACCCCGAGGTCCCTTACTTCCTGCACATGAAATCCGCACAGCTTTAACTTTATCTCATGATCTGCTCCGTGTGTGTGTGTATGTGTGTGTGTCTCGTCTTTGATCTAGTCGGTGTGTTTTTCACACAGACACACATTGTCGGCTGCTGATGAAATATAGGTCTACTCTTTCTTTTAATTTCCCCTGATGTGCCTCCCTCTTACACCACATTTAGAAGCTTGGCTCATTAAACAGCTTCCTACTAACTCACTTTAATCAATTAGTCGTACAACAGAAAGATGATCATTTATTTTTTTAAAGTTCCAAAACTCTCTGTGGATGACTTTTTCCTCTCCTTTTCAGACACAATAGGCGTTGTAAGACATCAGTTTGTCTCTGGTTGCAGACATGTTATAAGCTGAATATATATGAAAGTGATTATTCATAGATAATCACAACAACATATATAACAATAGAAAGTAAATATTAGCTGCAGCCCTGCCACCTTAGCTTCACAGATATGAATAAAAATAATCTTTACTGACAGTTTGAACTAATTTCTCAATTTGGAAAGACTTTCATTGGCACACTGCCATCTTAACTTCCTGTTAGGGCCTAAAGAATCAGAAGAAAAACAATTTTTTAGCCTAGGCTCTTTGCAAAACTCTGCACACTAACCAGCAAAACATAATACATCTCTATCTAAAGCAAAGAATTCTTCCAAACCCTTTTAAAAATGTTTTTGTGTCAACACAACAGGCACAAACCATTTGACAAAGCACACAAAGCACCAGGCTTTTGTGTTTTTTTCTGTGTGCAGAGCATTGCAGTTTGCAACAAAGATTTATCAAACAAATATAACCGTACACACAGATACCTAAATGTGAAGTTTGGATTTGAATTCTGAACACAACACACTATCAATACAAAAAGGGGGGATTTTTTTCCCCTCAAAACTCCTCAAACACAAAAGCTTCATATATTTTAATATCTATCATAACAGGCCCCCATTGTTGTCCAAACCAAATGTTTCCCTGTGGCCTATTTATAGTGCTTAAGCTCTTATTTGTTAGTTAACTTGTTGTCCAAAATGTGTTTTTAGTGTAAAGCAGAGAATGTGCCTTCAGTTTGCCACACTCTGTAAATATCGGCTACAAGTGTTAATGGTTTTGGAGATGTGCTTAAAAAAGCATTGAGAGAAATACTGTAAGACCCAGCCTCTGTTTCTGTGCTCCTCTTCCCCCAGATATTATGATTAAACAAAGCATTTGGCTCCCGGTGTGTTTGTCCTGCCATTTGAGCCCTTTAAGCGGCCAAAAAATACACAACAGGGAGAGACGCTTCATTTAGAAAAGAAATTCTGTCGTCAAAAATCTCAGGAGCAAATCCTAATATTCTATTAAGACCTCTGATATCTGAATTACCTCTTCTAAACTCCCCGTACGGAGCAATAAAGACGTGCGCATGAGAATCAACGTTGACTGTGGAAAGCGTTCGTCTCCTCAGTGATCCATTAGACTGAGAACAGAAGGAGAGCGCATTAAACGAGATGTGAGCAAAGAGGGTGAAAGTGTACCATAAAGCAGAGTGATAAAATCTGAGGTGTGTTTGGCGTTCGGAAAACAGAAAACACTGCTTTGAAAATGAAAAAAGATATTTTAGGTGGTTGCTTTGACTCAACATATGCTTTGTAACATACTTCTTTCCTCTCAAACTCCCTCACTTTTCTTCTCTCTAGTTTTGCTCTGCACCTTTCACTACTAATATTTCCTCTCAGTTTGATCTCTCTCTTTGCTTCTTCCATCTTTCCTTTCTTCACTGGCTGTGTCTCTCTTTCATCTCTTTCAAACTCATTAGTTTGTCATTAATTAGAAGTCGGAGGGAACGATGGTTCCTTTGAAGAACAAATTAAAGTTTTGGTCTACTTCTTAGTTTCTTTTTCCCATACTGATTCTGCTTGTGCTAACTTGTTTATTTTAATGTGTGTGTGTGTGTGTGTGTGTGTGTGTGTGTGTGTGTGTGTGTGTGTGTAGGATTGATCACCAGTGTCCCAGGGGCTGGTGGGGATCTCCGACCTGTGGACCGTGTCACTGTGACGTCAATAAAGGCTTCGACCCCGACTGCAACAAAACCAGCGGACACTGTCACTGCAAGGTAACACACTCAAACACTTTCAGGCGTATTTTAAGTGTATAAAAATTATACTTTTTCATGTTCTTTTTTCTCCTGGCTAACGTAGAAAGGTTTGTGCATGGATGCAGAAGATGTGATAAAGGCTGTTGAAAAAAAAGTATTTAAAAGGGGACATTATTAATTAAACTGCTTTTTTTCTTTAGCTTTAGATGCAGCCTCAAATGCAGATAAAAAAAATCCTCAATCAATCCTCAAAATTTCAAGCTATTTTCCAGGCAAAAGCATTCGTCACATATGATTCATTTAAGGACAGATATGTGAAAATCCAGCAGTATTTTCTCTTTCAGGTTATGATAAGTGCTGAAATTTTAGTGATTTTTGTTTTCCTGACAAAATTGTTTGTCACACATGATTTATTC
Organism: Centropristis striata; assembly: GCF_030273125.1. Taxonomy (NCBI): domain Eukaryota; kingdom Metazoa; phylum Chordata; class Actinopteri; order Perciformes; family Serranidae; genus Centropristis; species Centropristis striata. Next base: position 26,818,165 of record NC_081521.1, on the reverse strand, counting down.
AAGAGCCGTCAGAAATGTGAAAATCCAGTGATTTATTCTCTATTTACAGTTTCTGGCTATGATAAGTGGTGTAATTTTGGTGATTTAAAAAAAAAAAGAAAATTTACCTTTTAAACCGGCTGGCAGTTTGTGTTGAGTTATGCATCATGGGACACAGTTGTTCAACAGTAGCTGCTCAAAGCTCTATTGAGTGCTTTCAAAGCTACTGTTTTTTTCTACATCATCACAGTGAATACTGTTCGGATTATAAGGACTTTAGTGGAGTCACTGTATACCTTACTTTGGCTTGGTTTAAACCCAGACACACAGTAATCATCTCACAGTCTGATGGTCTGACAGGCGCTAAGCCAGACGTCCAAACTGCATCAACCATGATACGATATTCATTCCTGCATATAGATATTTCCGCCTTGTGTGAGTGTGTGTATTGATATGTTTCTGTGTAGGCACCATGTTTAAACCTGTCTCATCCCTTAATCTGATCTTTTGACCCTAATCTTTAATCTCTGATATTGTCCTTGAAAAAAACCCTAACCACATGTTGTCCTTTGCCCTTTGGAACTGTGGTTTTAATTTTATGAAAAATGAAGCTTGAAAAAAAGCTTTTTTTTATGCCTACAATTTAAGGTCAAGACTGATACACATAAGTCTGTTTTAAGTATTACCGTGTAAGCATTAACTATGAATTTAAATATATTTAAATGCCCTTTAGTTTGAGAAACATATCAATTAAATCTAATGCACTGAGCACACATTGTTACCCCTTTTCTAGGTGTTTCTGGGGATTTGACTCCTTTTTATGTTTTGGACCTACTAACTGCATCACCTCAATATGGCAGTCAAGTGCCGTACCAAGACAAGGTCATGGCTGCAATTTTTGGGGGGGGGGGGGGGGGTCTAATGTAATTCCAGTGCTCAGTGTGTTTGAAATCAGAGCTGTTGCACACATGCCCAGTCAGAAAGACAGACTCTGCATCATGGGAATCCTGTCGCTAATAATAAACAGAAAATTTATCATCATAGATTTATTTAGCAAAGTCACGAAAAAGACACTGCAGTTCATGGCTGGAATTCAAAACGTCTGAAAGGGAAACGATCGCACCGGAGCCAACGCTGGAGCAGCACAATGGTGATGTTAGCCTGCTCAGCTGCTAACATGCTAACATGCTACGCTTCCAGCTAACCCCCTTCACTTCTACAGAAAAAACTTGAGAATCTGCAGCGCTTATTAACTGACACACTGTAACCTATACAGTACATTTATTGCCAGATTGAGAAGTTGCTGCTAACCATCACTTCTGCTGCTCACTCTGTCTCACTCCCCCAACTGCACATTTCATCTAATGGAGGCGAAATTACGCAATTATCAGCTTTAAGGTTAAGTTTAGTTTTAAGGCACAGATAAACTGTACACATTCAGCAGATAATTGTGAAAAACAAGCCCTGCACGTCATTCTCCACACTGAAAGTCAAACATCCAAATTAACATTTTTGAATGAAATCAAATGTTGCACCATCACCCTCTATGGTAGCACCATCATATTTTCTTTTCCAATATGTGGTGCTGATTATATATTTCCATGCAGTAGTGGTAAAAAGTATCCAGATCCCTTACTTCAGTAAAAGTACTGATACCACATTGTGAAATTACTCCACTACAAGTAAAAGTCCTGCATTAATATTTTACTTAAGTAAAAGTACAAAAGTATCAGCATCAAAATGTACTTCAAGTATCAAAAGTATTCTCTATGCAGAATAGATCCATTCAGATTGTTTTATATATTCCAAATATATTATGAGATTATTAATATTGATGCATTTATTCATGACGTGAAGGTAGGGCTCATTTAACCACTTAATGCACTGTTATGTGTAATCATTTTATATTGATATATTTTGTCATGTTAAATTTTGACCTGCAAAGTAACTAAAGCTGTTGGCTAAATGTAGTGGAGTAAAAACTGCACTATTTGCCTCAAAATGTAGTGGAGTAGAAGTATAAAGTCACTTAAAAATTGAAATACCCAAGTAAAGTGCAAGTACATCAAAATTGTAGTTAAGTAAAGTACTTGAGTAAATGTACTTAGTTACATTCCACCACTGTTCCCATGCAAGTTTAGTAGTCTGACTCACTGGAAGTGGCCCTATTTTAGACGGCATTTCTCTCAGTATTTTTTTAGTTTATCCCAGAATGCTAATGGCTGCAGCCAGACCATTCACCACCACTGACACAGTGCTGTGGAGAAAGGGCTGGATATGTCAGACTACAAGTTTAGCAAACTAAATAATGAACTGCTTTCCTTTCCCTTGGCTCTTTTTCACACCATGCATGGATTGTTGCTCTTTTGTATCATGTCTCTGTTTCAGCCGTATCCTGTTTTGCATCATTGTGTAGATCTTGCCCTAATGGATGTGGAGATGTAATTGCTGCGAGGCTGACACTATTCTTGGCACCGTGACATTTTACATTCCTCTGACTGAGTTTGATCGGTGTGCCTAATTATGTGTACCCTTGTGTGTGTGTGTGTGTGTGTGTGTGTGTGTGTGTGTGTGTGTGTGCAGGAGTTTCACTACAGTCTGCGGGGCTCTGACACCTGCCTGCCATGTGACTGCTACCCTGTGGGTTCCTTCTCGCGGTCATGTGACCCAGAGACAGGACAGTGCCAGTGCCGACCCGGCGTGATTGGTCGGCAGTGCAACTTATGTGACAGCCCCTTCGCTGAGGTCACAAATTCAGGCTGTGAAGGTGAGAACGCCTCCGTCATTTGTTTCAGATATTTTCGTTTCAAAATGACTTTGGTTTGCCCAACAGGGGGGCTTCATCATTCATTCATTCATTCATCAAAATGTCCATGAGCTCAGCATCACATCAGAAACACTGCAGATTGAATTAGAAGAAGAAGAAAAAAAAAACGTCATTTCATTGCTGCATTGTGTTCTTATAATAAAAGTGCCTAGCAGGAGGTGTATCAGTTTGCGTGTCAAAACAACATATTTGGGACAGAAAAAAATGTGAAATTGTCTTTTTCCACCAACTGTTTTATTTTGATGGGTAAAAGCATGTCACTATCTTGCAGTCATTTGTGGTTCATTGACAAAAACAACCAAAAGATTGACTACAATTATCCACTTGTAAACAATTTTCTGCAAAGCTGGTTTTAATATTAAAGCTTTTTTCAGTGTTGTTCTCAAACAATAGAGAAAATAAGTTGTTACTTTCTTTGTCCATTTGATAGAATTTTCCCTTTGAAAGTGGTAGAGAAAGAAACATGTGTCTTGTATAATTTAAAGATAATGTGTTATTTCCACCCTATGTTCAGACTGACTAGAATCATCCAAGAAGGCAAACAAACAAGAGTGAAAATAACAAATCACTGAGCTTCTACTATATTTAATCATGACTGTCATAGGATTTCAGTTTCTTCTTTCATTCTGTATTTTAAAATGTGTCAAACTTGTGTCCAAGCCTAAAATAACAAAGCAACTCTTGATTATATTCATCCTCTATTCATCATGTTCTATTTAATTCCATGTATCTGTTTTTCTCTGCTGTGCAGCTTTGCCTCTTGTAATTACTTCTTTTAATTTGCAGCGCTGGTATTTTTTTCTCTCACATTAATTTTCATTTTCTTGTCCGCAAGTCAGAAGAAAAACATTTTTCCACACCATAAGTGCCCTTTTGTCATATTTTTAATTGAAAAGTTTGTCAAAGTGATAAGGATGACTTTAAATAATGTGTTTTTCTCTCTGTAGTCATTTATGACGGCTGTCCAAAGACCATCACTCAGGGGATCTGGTGGCCTCGGACCAAGTTTAACCTGCCTGCTGCAGTGCCCTGCCCCAAAGGCTCTGTCGGTCCGTGCACACTCATGCACTCTCACATGAGTGCATTCAAACACATAGATGTATTCACATACTACATATTGTTTGAGCTTCGGTAACAACTTCCTGTTTCTGCTGCTTGCAGGTGCAGCCATCAGACACTGTGATGCAGAGCGAGGATGGCTGGAGCCGGACCTGTACAACTGCACCTCACCTCCATTTGTAGAGCTCAATACTGCTGTATGTAGTCTAATACAACTACTACCATTAGAGACATGTCTCCATGGGTCCCCAAAGGTGTACCTTGAAAAGTTCTCGGTCACCACACAAGAACAAAGTTCTACCCAGATGATGTGTCTCCCAGGGCTGCAAGAACAAAATGACATCAGATTCTATGAGTATAGGTGCAGCCCTCTAAGAGCTGGTCCTCACTGGCTCCATAATAGCTGAAGAAAAAGCTATTTGGGGAGCAGATTGTCCGGACTCACTGTAATTTATACGCGTATGTTTCATTTGCACATTTTTACTAACGTGTCCGTGTGTGGGATCCCCTGCTTTCTGGGCGGCATCTGTGGTGTGTTCAGGTTCCTTGACAAGGACAAAACACTATTTTTCCGACTTTTAACTTCATAAATCTGCAACTTTTTTTCTTGTAGATTTGAAACATTACCCCCATCCCCTGGATCCGTATTAATTTTTTTTTCATACTTGGCCCTAATACACCGTTGTATGTATTGGCCTCAAGATGTACCTGTTAATTGTAAAAACACTCCCTGCTGTAAATTCTTTCAGGGCAGAGTCCACCACACACATGTAGTGGGTCATAAGTGGAAAAGCCTACTTAGTATGCCTTTAAATGCAGATATTTTATGTATTATCAACTTTAAATGAACCACAGGTACAATATTTCTATTAAAAGGGAATAGATTTCACTTTTTCATGTTTTGTTTGTGTTTTTGTTGTCTGTATGTTCAGCTTGATTCTCTGGAGCGTAACGAGACAGAACTGAACACCATCATGGAGAAGAAGCTCGCCCACCAGCTCCGTGACGTCACCGAGGCAACCGCCAGACTCTACGGCAACGACCTGCAGATCGCTGAGCGGCTGCTGTCCCGCCTCCTGACCTTCGAAACCCAGCAGAGCGGCTTCGGACTCACTGCTACTCAGGATGCACATTTCAATGAGGTAAAGAGAAGAAAACGTTATCCTTTTCACTCCAGACTCTCTGTGTGCTTCACTGTAAAACGTGTTTATACATTTCTGTAGAAGCAGTGAGGATTGGGGCAGCTAAAGAGGTTCTTGCAGAGGCATACGGTGGAACATATGGAGACTTATTTGCCATTAACAAGGGCACTTTATTGGCTGTAATAATGATGTAATGATGAATTAGCCTTGCTGTCCAACATACACCTTTGAGAAAAGAGTGAACAGCTGCATTCTCTTGCAACCGAAATCCAGAGATTCATGGGAAAAAGAGATCTTCCCCTGTACGAACACTATGAAGAGTGTGAGAAAGAGGTTAGAAATTCCAAAATTTGTAGTTGTATTGATGCTTTGATGAGGGATGGAAATAATTGTTCAATGATTGATTAATGGTCGTTAAGAATTTGGTCGACCACGTGGAATTTTTAATCGATCTGTGTATTTTTTATTTTATTTCATCTTTGACTGTGTATCAGTACTCACTGAACTGAGGCACGGCTGAGCGTTCAGTTCTGTGAATAAGCCAATGAGCTGAGAATGAAGTTGGATAAAGCAACAGTTTGCAAACTGAAAGTTGTAATAACAATTATAAAACACACAGAAATAAGAGTATTAATTTGAGCAAAACTAGCTCACACTAAAATATCTATGATTACTGTAAAAAACTAACCTCACGCCTCTTCAGGGGCTTACACATAAAACATTGAACTCCTTGACGTTATCTTAACAGTATCAACTCATGTGAGTTAGTTTCACGAAGGACAGGATCAAGTCTCTTTTTGTCCTTTCAAAATAAAAGCGTCCGTTATCAAAAAAGGCTTTTGCATAGTACTGTATACATATATATCTGTTATTTTGCCCATGTATGCATATAGCTATTAAGTGATTAATTGATCGTTAATGTTATAGATAATGCCAATGAGTTAGCAGGTTTCTTCCAAAACGGCCATCCCTAGTTTGGATATTTAAAAATGCCAACATTTAACAAGAAATATTGGTGATAGGTAAATTTAAAATTGTGTTCAAAATACAGCAAATATGCAGGTGGTAAACGGTTGTTTGAAAGACAGGCCAGATAGATAGAAGTGCGAAGCCAAAAATCAGTTTGTGCTGTGGATTTGAATGTGTGAAAATATTTTTAAAAATATGTTATGAAAGTGCTCACTGCCACTCTACTAGCTCTGTTCTGAACAGACTTTATTCTGAATCAGAAGAGAGTAGTTTACGGAGAAAATCTGCATACATTTTGGATTTTTGTGTTTGATATTGTACCACCACAAATGGATATTTTCATAGTTAGATAATGGTTGATGATATTTAAATTATTTCAAGGACTAGTCCAGGTTTCCACTCTCTATATTTCTGCTCCCGGCGAGCTCAAATCTGCTCAGAATCAGCCCGACGACATGCTGCTATTTAAAACAGTCGATATGATTGATACAGTGTACCTTTATGGGGTACAGACTGAGTGATGAGATAGTACAAGAAGATGTCTTTTCACAGAAATGGGAGGTAATGTTGCTATGGCAATGCAGGGACAGTAGCTCATGAAATATTGCAGCATGTCATCTCCCCTTATTAAATGACAGAGTCTTATTTTCCCCAATGCGACAGCTTCATCTGAGGACGCTGCAGCTGACACAGGATCATTTTAGCAGTTTGGCTGTTTGACATAAAGGCGTTCACAGAGATCTCCATATCATTTTTGATATAAATATTTAGCTTATGCATCACATTTAGCTGACAGGGAATGACTTGTCCGTATATCACAAGTAAGTGGCTGACGACATAAAGTAAAACCTCTGTCTTTACTGTCATAGTGCTGTTTCAATTTACTCCCTCGTGTGTCAGTAACTGACAAATTGCCTGTCACTGGAAAAAGTTATGTGAAATTGACATGATAGTGTGTATACTGTATTTTCATTCATGATGTCTTTTCATATCAAATCTTCATAAAATAAGATGAGACAAGATAGAACTTTATTAATCCTGAAAGAAATGCTGGTTCCAGATTGCTCCAAAGTTACAAAAACAATGACAATATAGGATAATATATGAAAAACGATTAAGAAAATAGGCAACAATAACAGTACACATACATTTAAATATAACAATATGAAAATTTACACGCATTATACAATAGGAATAACAGAAGTAGGACTTATAGTAGTATTTTTTTACATTTCAATTCATAATGCAATAAAGTATATATATGTATGTATGTTTGGAAGATATTGATTAATAAAGTTTTGAGAAGATACACAGTTGATCTGTTAAGAAAAAATCACATTGTCACAATAATTTCATGGTAGCAGTATACCTTGCAGATTTTCCAAAATTACAGAGATTTACACAAAAATGAAATAGAAGTAAAATAAATGATAATAATGATGATAATGAATGTAACGATAATAATAATAATTATAATAATAATAACTTTATTTATATAGCAGCTTTTAAAAACAGCAGCTTACAAAGTGCTTCAACAAAGAGCAGTTAATTACACAGAGAATGATGCCTTAAGGCTAAAAACAATTCTTACATTAAAAGAAAAACAATAAAAGACAGAGCAAGAATAACCACAAGACGTTCTCAGATTCACAGAAAATAAAGGGTAAAATGAGTAAAAAGGTGAAAATTGAAGAAGTAAATAATATTATTAAGCACAATTATGGAGTACAAATAGAAAATGCCAGATAGATGAATGAATGAATCACTAAATGCAATAGTCGGAAAAACAAGAATAACACAACACATAAGATAAGTAACAGAAGAATTTCTATCAGTTATGGTGTTTTTCTCATCACACACCACCTGAGATTGAAATCATTGTTACCTTTAGCTGTTGAGTTAGTTACAGCTCGTTTATGCAGATGGGAGGTGATTAATTCATATTAAGTTAGGGGTCATGGTGGGCAGTTAAAAAGCGATTTTTTGCCCTCACATTGTTCTCCAGTTGACCCAGGGGAGCATTCAGTAATTGATAATAACATGGAGGATTTAGCTACTTGATAATTGACAACTGTAGCAGAAGTAGCCACACCCTGCAGTGCTGAAATCATTCATACTGTCATTGTCATGCAGCGAGGAATGAGTTGCTATAGAAACTGAGTGGGTAGTTGTATCCCATAGTTTGAACCAAAGAATCTGTCTTTTTGTAATTACTTAAATTTATATTTATATTAAGCTTTGACAGAAAGAGTTTTAGATAGTAAAAAAGAACATTTTTCACCTTTTTTTTCCTTCTTGTGCTTTACACAAGGGGTGGCTGTGGCACAGTTGGTAGAGCGGTCGTTTACTGGCCGGACGGTTGGTTGTTCGATCCCCAACCGTGGCAGCCTACATGTCCAAGTATCCCTGAACAAGATACTGAGCCCCAAATTGCTCCCGATGCTGCGTTCATCGGTCTGTGAATGAATTCCCAATGGTGGCAGGTGGCACCAGCGTGCCCTGGTAGCCTTGGTCACCAGTACATGTATGTGTGTGTGAACAAATGAATGAGCGTAGTGTGTAGTATAAAGCCCTTTGGATAAAGCACTCCATTTACCATTTACATAAGGAATAAGATCTACTTCTGGTTTATGGCTTGAGGTCCAGTCGCCACATTATATGCTCTGTGGTGTAAATTGAGTGGGTAAAAAGGGTACATCATTTCCTTCCTTTATCGTGAACGATAAAATAAAAAGCTCTCACATTGATCAGATTTAATCAACACTTGTTGCACACGCTGCATTCCCAGAAACAATCTGTGGATCCAGTTAAATGACCCTGTGAACAAAAGAGAAAAGATGCCATCCTGTGTTTCTTTACTCCCTCTACTTACAAACAGCATCTGTCAGGGTCTGACTCATTAAGTAACAACTAATTATAGCCAATGTCAAATGAGTTGCTGTTTTATCATTCATAGCCAATCTAAAAAATGAACATGAACATTTTGTCGGGGCTCTCAGAAGCGCCACAGTTGGAGCCTCACACCCGGCACGCTACATGGCTTCTTGTGATCAATAGATAATCTTTGGCTAACAAGGACAGTTGCCATAGCAACACAGCAGTAGCATTAATGGCATCCTATAGTGAGAGAAAAGAAAACCTTTTCTATCTGACATTTCCCTCACTACTTCATCTGACGGTAAATAAGAAATATGGCCATTAGGAGTTGCTGGTTTACAGCAACATGAAACAGCTATATGCTATTTTGCAGTTTCCTTGAGAATAAAAACCTGAATGTGACCCACTTGTAAGCTTAACCTCTGGCTCTTAAACATGCTTCTTACATCTCATCACATCGAGTTAATGAGGCGACTGGCACCGCTGCAGTGGAGCTGCACACGAACAGTTTTTCTCACCAATAGAAAAACTATATGTCTGGTAATACTTGACACCTCACTTTAAACCTCAGCTATTGGGGCCAGATGAAAAGGTAATGTAGAACACAGTTACTATAGTAACCCAGCGCTGGTATCAGAGCCCCGTGGCTGCAGGAGAAACAAAGGACGGCAGGGAGGGAAGTGGGGAGAAAGAGTTTTCACATCAGGAATGTAGTGATGAGTGGAGGGAGAAATGTTTCATGTTGAAGCAGTGATCAGAACCACCAGGAGGCTGCTGCACCTTCAGATAGGGCTCACGTCTCACACAGCAGAAATGCCACAAATGTGTTTTACAATAAGGGAGAAAAATTCAGACAATATACAGTCTATACTATCTATTAAAACATCTGACATTCCTTATGGAACCACTGTCCAACAGGATGGCCATGTAATTGTTTCTTCTAGTTGAATCTCTACAGAATAATGAAGGTTATATTGAATGAAATTTAAAGATATAATATGTAATTTTTACACATTAAAATGCCTAAGGGGATGAACTAATGCTCCCAAGTTAGGCTATATTTTAGCGAGGGAGAAACGATTTCCAAAGGGGTCCCTGGACCTCAAGATATTTAATGACAATGTGTTGTACCCACGAGTCTCCCCTTTACATTAATGTCCACTTTATGCCAATATCATGCAGTTTAAGGCAAAAACTACACAGTTTTTCTCATGCAGTATCCTCCTACTATAATTTAATATTTCTGCATACTGGGGCCCCTGAATAGTCTTTTGCATTGCATAAATTTGGTTTGACTGGAAAGCTGAGACTCCTGTGGATTAAATGTGTGATGGCGTTACTCCCCATAGAAGCCATTTCGTTGCAGTGAGACCATTTTTTAAACTTAAGCTCACTGTATAAAATGAGCTGCAGTGACCTCTAGGATGATCACAGTCGAGAAAGTAGAGACAGTGGGCTTTCAGAGGATGTATGGCTTTCCAATGTATATTGACATTAAGGGGGTTTCTCAGCAGTTTCCACAACAGAAGTGCTCGCCATCCAAATGCAGAAAATATATACATTTCCAAATTGTGTAAAGTTTTTGAAACCAAATCAAGGAATAAGCTTTGCGATGGTGTTCTTCAAGGTCTTGGTGTTATATTGGAGTATTTTGGAGGTATTCTTAACCATTTGTATCACTTCATAGCCAAAATAAAATGGCAAATTCAGCACCAAATCTGTGTAACAAACACTATCAACCCAAAACTTGTGGTAACAACCTAAGACATAATTGAGCATTATTCTGATCCGTTATACACTAATCATTTAAATATAAATATTAATTGACTAAGTTCTATCACAGATTTATAACCAGAACAACTTGAAACACAGTGCTGAACTACATCAAATGAATCTTCGGATTTCCAGCTTTCAGATAAAAGGGGGCCAAATGAAAAGGTGTGAATTGAAACTGGATTGTGCATGTTTAATGTGCTTTTTAAGAACTCAGGAAGCATTGATGCATGTTTTTTTTTGCAAAAAAAAATTATAGCAGTGTTTTTTTTTACCTTCTTTAACAGTTTATTGTGTTAAAAATCAGTACACAGACTTGGATTAAAGTCTTTAAGCATCTATCTTTTGTGATCATCCACTTTGTCCCATTATCCGTCTCCTGCTGCTAACAATCACGTTTCCTCACTCCTTTTTCCATCTCCAACACCTGTCTGTTTGTTTGTTTCTCGTCCACCTTTTTCCTGCATCTCTGAGCCAAGCTTAAGCTCCTGTCTGTAGCTTCTTCTCTCACTCTTATTCTCTCATTTTTTCCTCCTTGCCTCTTACTTATCCACAATCCTTGTTTCCTTCTTTCTCTTCCTCTACAATTCACCACATTCCTCCTACGCTGCGCTGTATATTGTTTTCATTGTTTGTCTGAAGGTTTTCTTGTGTATTTCTCTCCCCAGAGCTTTATGTGAGGCTGCAGTGCTTTATTGGGTCTTGTGCAGTCAGACTGCAAGGAATCATATTTCACTTCCTCCTCTCATACGACTCTTTGTTTGTTCATCTTTCAAGGCCGTGCAGTGTATAGTATCTGTAACAGGTTGTGATTATGAGTCACAAATTTTCCCAGAAAAGCATAAAAAAGGACCGTGCCTACATGGAAACCTCGCTGCTGTAAAATGTAGCTATAATTGAGGTCAAACGTGTTTGGATGTTATTTCTTAGGCTCTGTTAACAATTTTTTGGCCATGTTTATGAGGTCCCAGTGACAAAAGGCTTGACCATGAGGCTTACATCAAAATTCTTGTCTCATCGAATAAACTCAGGTTCTGTTTTTCTCCTTTTTCTACTCCCTCTGTAAAGCTTTACTGTCTGCATACTCAGAAAAAAATCCCCTTTCTTCATATCTTCTATCTCTCTTTCCTGATCCTAATCAAGGATGTTGACATCTATCTACTTTTTCTGTCTTGTGTTTAGTTTATGTTGATGTAACTTTATACTTCTACTTCACTACATTTTGAGGCAAATATTGTACTTTTTACTCCACTACATTTAGCCAATAGTTTTAGTTACTTTTCAAATCGAGATTTAACATAAAAAACATGATCAATTTTAAGTGATTATACTTTTTTATTTATTAAAACCTCATAACAGTATATTAAGTAGTTAAAATGAGCCCTATCTTGAGAAAAGTAAACACCGCTTACATAAAAACATCAAAAATGATAATCCGATAATATATATTACCAATCTGAGTGGGTTCATTCTGCATAACAAGTACTTTTTGCTTTTGATACTTTAAGTACATTTTGATGCTGCTTTTGTACTTTTACTTCAGTAAGTTTTGTATGCAGGACTTCTACTTGTAGTGGAGTAATTTCACAGTGTGGCATTAGTACTTTTAATTAAGTAAGGGATCTGAATACTTTCTCCACCACTGTCTGAAATACACAATACACACAAACACATCTTGTCACTGATGCCTCAGAATAATCATAAAAGCAGATCACCTCTACCTCCTTCTAATTATTTCCTTTGTTCATCTTCCTGCTTCTTACAGAACATCGTGCGGGGCTGCAGTGTGCTGCTGGGTCCTAGTACGTCTTGGCTTTGGCGGGCTCTCGCTCAGAGCCAGAACCACATCCCCGGCGGAGGTCCAGCCGAGTTGACGGAGCTGCTGGGACAGTACGCCCAGAATCTGGCCCAGAACATGAAGCTCACCTACCTCAACCCAGTGGCGCTGGTGGCTCCAAACATAGGTGAATCACCTACACACACAGACGCTCAAACATAATACAAAAGCTAATCACTAACCAGACCCAATAAAAGAGACTAAAACTGTAATAAAAATTTAATCTTTACACGCTATTTGCAGCGGTTTTCTCATAATACTGTAAATCACTGCTGTGAAATCAGCCAGAATGACTCATTGTAAAGCAGGAGATGAACAGCACTAATGCAAATGATGATGGCACCGACAGAGCGCTGGCAGCAGCACAGAGAGATGAATTTCACACTCACACTCACACACACGCACACGCACACACACACACACACACACACACACACACACACACACACACACACACACAAAGCAGATAAAGCTCCCACCACACACACAGAAACCCTGACGTGCTGTACCACGGGCCTGCATACAAAATGATTTACAGATGGCAAACATTTTTTTAAGCATTTACTGTAAATGCAAAGTGGGTTAGATAACTCTCTCTCTCTCTCTCTCTCTTTCAAACACGCAAACACACACGCACGCACACACACACGCACGCACTCACACACACACACACACACACACACAGACTCACTTACATGCACCATACATCTGCAGCTTTGGCCGTGTTCCCTGTGTCATCTCGTCCTTGGCATCCTGTCACTTTGCTCTTTTTCACATTTTTGCCACTTTAGCAGCGTCGTAAATACCGTTAAATAATCCGTGCCACATACAACGACAAGCGGTGTTGAAAGAGCAACGGCAGCAGCTCTGGCACGGACCAAGCCAGACAATGAATTTCACGCTAAGTTAATGCTCTTAGCTGCGCACATACAGATTGAATTCCTATATAATACCATACACCTAAAACTCATGAAACTCAGCAAAGTTACCAACTAGTGAATCTTGCCTCACCAGCTTCTTCCAGTGTAGTTCGGTAATACAGTTAATCCCCGAGCTGAAGAAGAAAAAAAATTGGCTTACCTGTCTGGGTAATACCCTGCTTTTATTCTTCTCTGTGTGACTCTCATCTCTCTCTTACTTCACTGTATTTGCCTCCCCTTTGGAATAAATCCAAAATGCTGTTAGATAATCTGAAAGTGACAGCCTGATGCCGATCCCCAGATGGAGAGCATAGAATTAGTAGCAGCAGCAGTGAAAGCAGAAGGAATAAGATATACAGCCAGCGCTAAATTTCACACTCCTACACACCCAAAAGCACACAGTTAGACAGTTAATGTTCTCCGCCAAATGGGATAGAATGAATAACATGGGAAAAAACATAAATGGACCTGACACACACCCATCTGTTAGCCTCCTATAAAGTTATTTTTCTTGTTTTTGGTCATTAAAATGCCAAAACCCTCAATTTTATTTTACCAATAAACTATTTGTTTCTGCATGAAAACGGTCATTACCAACTTTTCAAAAGCAGAAAAACAGACACTCTTTCTCACACACACACACACACACACACACACACACACACACACACACACACACACACACACACAGATGTTGAACACGTCTGTTATATTGAGTGATCTCTCTCCTCTCTCAGTATTGAGTGCGGTTCCACTTCTGTTTGCTTGGTCAAGTGTTCACTCATTATTGGACACTCCACATTGACTGGTACTTCCTGTTCGCCACCTCATTTCCCATAATACGACAGTTCCTCTGCTCCTCCTGTGTGTGTTTATGTGTGTGTATGGATTTTATATTGGCTTTTCTCACTCTCAAATCCACAGAGAATGAATTGGTCTATTGACACAGGATGTTCCCCTTAAATTGTATATTAAAAGAGTTTTATTTTTGAGTGAAGAAAAAGAAAAGAAAAGCTACATTTTCAAACACTATTGATTTAGGAGCCTTCAAATGTGCTAGAGGGGCTGCAGGTTTAGTAACGATAGATTATTAATTCTTTAATTTTGATTCATTATTATTATTATTACTATTACCACAGGGGAGCATCGATTAATGTCTCTAGTGGCGTCTACACACCAGTTTACTTTGTGTGCCAAAGCCAAACATGTTTCAGTGCATAAAACAGGATGAGGGTGCTGTTATTCCAGTGGAAATGTAGCCCACCTTTTCACAACTTCTCACAATGTCAGATGTTGGGAGAAGTGAAGAGGCAGAAATATCACATTCAACTTGTTGATCCTGTGTTTTGCAAAGAAAACAGTTAATTGATTTGCTGAAAGAGTCTGCACTTGTTGATTTTATCATCTTCAGTAGACATTGAAGTGAATTAGTGTCTCCCGTAACACACCCTGATGAAGGCTCTGTGACAAATGTGTCGACCTGAAACTGGGAAACATGATACTGAGGTTTGCTGTTAGTTAAATAGGCTTGTGAAAATTGAGGACTTTGTCATTTTAACAAAGTAAAAAAAAAGAGCTTTCAACAGTACCAGGTCTTATGATGTTTTCACCAGCTTCTGGTGTACAGTACGGTATGTTAGTGACGGTGCTACACTGTAAAAGAAAAAGAAAAAACAGTCTGGTAGCAATAGTCGCCGAACACTTATCATCAAATAACGGTAAACAACAGTTATTTAACAGCTAATTTCTTAAATAAATAAAAAATAGAGATAATATACTGCATTACATATGTAATATTATTTAACAACTTATATTCATAAAATAAAAGTTTATTTTTTTAGTTTAATATGAGAGTAAGTGCTTGGCAACTTCTGCTGTCAGAATTTTTGCCATTTTTTTGAAAAATTTAATTTTTATTTTTTTATTCTTTAAAGTTTTACTGTAAAAAAACAAACAAAGTTGCCTTTATTTTACATTTAGCAATATGATGTGTAATTTGTTGTGTTTTTACATGGAATTCTCTGTAATTTAACGTTCAAGATGATTAAGCAATTGAATAATCCTGTCAAAGAGTCTAAATTATATGAATTGTTAAATGTCAACTTTTATTTGATGGTTAATATTTGTAATAAAAGTAATTTACTTTTTTAATGACATTTGTACTTCATGTAGAAAAAACAAGAAAACCCTGTAAAATATTACAGAAAATTTATTTGAAATAATTATTTATTATTTACTCTTTTTGTGTAGATATTTATTGTTTACGTGCTTAACTGTACTGTCCAATACAGTAATATACATTTATCTTACAGTGTGAAGCAATAACATAACACAATTAAAAAAAAAACAACATTTTACGGTTGGAATAGAGGTTCGTTTTAAAAAAGGGGGTCAGGACTTTGGCTCTTTTTATCCTCTTCACAACTGGAAGCAAATATAGAGAGAAACGCTCCAAAATGCTTCCTGTGTGAGATTTACTCTGCCTGTCATTTCAACTAGTCCCATTATGGTAATTATGGCAAGGTCTCGTAACTAATAGGGCAATAACATTTTCCTGCACATTATCAAACACCTGCTACTGATATTGTGTCCAAAGTTGTGTGTTCACGTGTGTTTATCGATGCCTGCTTGTTTGTTAGTCATGAACCTGGACCGCGTGGAGAACCAGACCCATGTGCGGCGCCGTTTCCCACGTTACCACACCACCCTCTTTCGCGGCCAAGCCCTGTGGGATCCCAATACCCATGTGATACTGCCCCCTGCTGCCCTGGTGCCACAACGACAGCAGCAGCAGCACAACTGGAAGGAGAAGGAGCGGATGGAGAAAGAGCGTAAGAACAGAAAAACACATCACGAATTAAATGCTTGAGAGTTTAAGTGGCTCAAACTGAGAGAATATACTCACACAGACTTCTTTATTTCAGCCTCGGCCCCTCAGAACGCTGCTCCCGCCCCTGTCAGCATCTCAGCCAATCAGACAGGAGAGCACACTGCAGCCAGACGCACTGTTTCAATGCCAGAGCAACCCATCACCATTGTTATCTTGCTGATCTATCGCAGTCTGGGCGGCGCCCTCCCTCCCAAGTACCACACAGACCGGCGAGGAGTGAGGTAAGAATCAATCACACTCAGAACAATAAGAATCTGATTACAGCAGCTCTCTGAGCCCTGAAGGAAAAATGCTATGGACAGAAATCAGGATTCCCCATGTTTCTTTCAGTCAGTAGCAAACATTAAACCACAATTGTTTTTATATAACAAGAGCATCAAATCATTTTTCATTATAAACAGCAACTTGCTGGAATTGTATCAATAATTTAAATGCCACTAATCAATCTGTTGATGGAAAAATGTCAAGGTCACAACTTTAAATGGCTAATTTACAAAAGACATAAGAGCAGCAAAGCCTCAAATGTAAGAATCTGGAATTGTAAATGTTTTGCATTTTTGCTCAATGAATACCTAAAAAAATTTCAACCAACCCTTTTCACATCAGACATTTTAACCTATCAGAGTAGGAAAAGCACAGGTGAAAGGCCCTGTCTAAACTTATACAGATATCTTTGAAAAAGTTTAGGTTAGTCTTTGTTTTATTCTCTTGTCCACACAGATGTTTAAGTCTTTAAATGGAGATTTTGGAAACTTTCTAAGGAGCACATTTTTGAAAACCTTTGTTACTTTGTATCCATGTTTATGGATGTAATCTCCTCAATTTACGCATGCCCATTATTGCTTTATTTAATGCGCATGTGCCAACAAACAACAACAGTGGCGGACTGTCGGTGTTGTTAGATGACACTGTCCACACAAACATAGCGTAAATCCAGCTCCGATCTAGCCTGGGTACACCCATACTGCCTTGCATGCTCGAATTTCATTTCGAACCTCCACACAGTCTGGCAACGATGGCCGTTTCTTAGCCCTGTTTTAGGGATCCAATCACAGAACGGGGAGGGACGGTAAGACGATGACGCGTACTACTTGGCAGACCGAAGCTTGTAGTTTTCTTACGGATCCAACATGGCTGCAGCAGACTCAAAGCTCTCTTTAGCTGTAGATGGTGTTTTAAATAGTTTAGAGCGAAAGTTGATTTTAAAAGAAGAACAACGTTTGACTTTAAACTCCTGTTTCACCACCAAAAAGGATGTTTTAGCCTTCCGACAGGATTTGGCCAAAGCCTAATCTACCAACTAGCCCCGATACCGCTCGCTACCGTAACGCCGGTGATCTCACTTTCCGAGGGGAAATCGGAGCCGCCGAGAGACCCGCAGCAGCTCGTCTATTGCCCATAAAATCAGTGGATGTGTGTGGCTGAATGACATGAGGGGGGATAAGGCGTAAAAATAAATAATCTTGCAGAAAGTGAGAACTGGAGAAGCAAAGCAGCAAGCACCTCTCTCACAGACACACACAGACACACCAACACTAGACTGTGAGCAGCCAGAGCCAGAACATGCTGCAGAAAAATGTTGCAGAAGCAGAATTGAGCATTTTAGTCTCAAAGTAGAGATGGGCTAGTCCAGCTATGTAAACATTAATTTCTGTCGCTCTACATACATCATCTGGTATAACTGATACGATTGGCTAAGAGCTACGTACAGACGCTTATGATAGACATTCATAGCGCCCAATAAACGGCTCCGGAGGATCGTAAACCACACCTCCTCTACGGAGAAATGAATGGCTGGTTTCCAGACTAATTTCATTTGTGATTAGTCTGGCGTTAGCCAGGCTAGCTCCGATCTGTTTTGCACATGCCATGGGTTGCAAAAAAAACAATATGACAATGGCCATAAAGATGCCACAAGATGGTCATCTAAACTCAGTGCTTCAAAATCACACGGGGCCGCAGTGTCCTAGTAAGCTGCTTCAGTGAGCCAGCATGCACAATACCAGTGCTTCTCCTTCAACCCTGATTCCTAAAGAGTCGGGACATTGTCGAGAGTTAAATGAAACAGAATGTGATAATTTGCTAATCCTTTTGGACATATATTCAATTGAAAATTGTACAAAGAAAATATATTTTATGTTCAAACTGATAAACTTCATTTTTTTGTAAATATACACTCTGAATTCTGAATATGATGCATTCTGGTTTTTATTTACATTTTACAGAGCATCCCAACTTTTATGGAATCTGGTTTGTAAGTGTAATGCAGCTATCATTGATACAGCTATCATACAGCTATCATGTTACTGAAGGCACCTGTGCTATTCTTACTATAATATGTTAAAATGTCTGCCGTAAAAAAGGTCTATTGATGATCAAAATTGTAGTCTGTTAATTTCTGTCTGTTGACTTACATGTTAATAGACCAATTGCATCAGCATTATTTTAGATATCACCTTCTTGTCTTTACTTTTTTTCTCTCTCATGGCATCTTTGTCTCTCTTTCTCTCCCCTCTCCTCTCATCCTTCTCCCCCTCTCCTTTCCTCATCTCAGCCCACCTCTGGGTTCAATTACAAAGTAACAAACTGTCCAGTTTCCATTAGGCGTCAATAAACAGTCATTGAATTCTTGTCTAGTATACCAATCTTGTTCCTCTCTGCTGACTTTACCCTGGCCTCATTTTTAACCGTCCTAACCAAGAGATCAAACTCCACTTTCTGTCTTATCTGGTACATGTACGGTAACTCTGCACTCTGTCTCCCTCAGGCTTCCCAGACACCCGGTAATGAACTCCCCAGTGGTCAGTATCTCCGTCTACAACAACCAGACGTTTGTGGGTGGACACTTGGACCAGCCCATCCTGCTGGAATTCAAGCTGCTGGAGACGTCCAATCGCAGCAAGCCGCTGTGTGTGCAGTGGAACCACAGCAATCAGTGAGTGCACATTACATTTATACTTGATCATTTATTCCTATGCACACACACACACACACACACACACACACACACACACACACGTTGTGGTATTATTAGATGCTTCACACTGTATTTATACTGTTGATACATCTGAAATTCAATGACCTCTATTGATAAAATGTTTTATGATATATGGCTACATATATAACTTCAGTGCTTTTTTTGTGTTTTAAGTTTTAGAATATTTCGGAAATTTGTGTAATGAATCTACATATCTGTGTGTTTTGGTAGTTTAAGGAAAAAAGTCGCAATGATGAGAATAAAGTCAACTTTTTGTGTTGAGTCAAGTTGGAAAGATATTCACAGATTTGCGGTGCCCGTGTCAATAAGTCATCAGAGGAACATTTTTTCAGAGAAACAACACGTCAGGTCGACAGCAAGTGACAACCTGACTTTCAACAATCTCATAAAATGAGCAATAACCACAATATTTAAGGGTGCAGTACTAAAATCCCCCTACACCCTACACATAAATTAACTATTCTTGGCAGTAGGCTACAACTATTGTTTTGGGAAAATCTGCTTTTATGTAATTTATGTGAATTTTTTAGACATATATTAGACGTATTGAGGTCAGGTTGTAGCTTGCAGTCTTCTTTACAGAACTAAAAAAGTTGACTTTATTCTCGTCATTTAGACTAGTTTTTCTCCTACCTGGCCTACCCTTCCATAGTATGGTGCAGTGTTCTGAAAGCAAAAATACTCACAATTCAGTTGTTGATTATTTTGGAAACATTTGAATTTAATTTTGTTAACTTACAATATTGGGATATGTCTTGCTTGCCTTATAAATGTAATATCTGCTTTTAGACTTTCTGGTAGTGGACCTGTGGTGGCAACCCTTATTATATACACTTTTCACTGCAGACCTTTTGTAGTAGGAAGAGCAGAGGTCTAACCAATAATAATGGTTCCGGTCCATGAGGTGTCAAAGTGAGCCAGCATGAACAATATCAGAGCCTGAAACTGGCTGATTTACATTTAAAAAAGCTTTTGTTAACATATTTCATCACAACTGTGTGTTTTTCTGTTCTAGCTGCTTTGAAAACATTTAAATTATGGACATAATGCTTCAAAGTGAGCTTTAAAAATTGAGCAAAATGATAGTTAAGTGACACCTGCTGTCCTCACCACTGTTAAAAACAAAACCTGATTTTTAATGTTTAAAGAACACAGGGGCTACCATTATTCATTTGTTCTGCACAAAATGTGAAATTGCAATGTTTATTGTGCTCACATTAGTCTTCTGGTGTCATTTTGTCTGCACATCTTTTATTATTCACTCTGTCTCTCTGCAGGGACGAGATCGGAGGCTGTTGGACAGTGAGGGACTGCATGGTGGTGTACAGGAACACCTCTCATGTCCGCTGTCAGTGCCAGAGACTGGGCACCTTCGGCGTGCTGATGGACAGTTCACAGAGAGAGGTAAGAGACCTACTTACATTTAAATAATCAGATCAGATCACATCACATCAGATCAGATAAGATATGACTTTATTTATCCCACAGTGGGGAAATGTAGTTCACAGCAGCTCACAGCAGCTCAAGATACAGACACATAGATATAGAAGACAGAATAAAGAATATAAAAATCAGACCTATACATACATTCTATATACATTATAAACATACATTTCTGCTATTTGACATGTATTATTATTATTATTATTATTATTATTATTATATTGTTTGTGTTTGTTTGTTTCCTGAAAGTACTTTGCATTTTTACAGATATTGCACATTGGAGAAAATATATTTTAGCATGTTAAATAGGTTAAATAGGTTGTTGCATGTAGTAGTATGAACATCAATGAATTGATATATTTTAATATAGAATTGGTATATGACATACAGTCATGGAACAAATTATTAAACCACCCTTGTTTTCTTCAATTTCTTCTCCATCTTAATGCCTGGTACAACTAAAGGTACATTTGTTTGGACAAATATAATGTTAACAAGAAAAATAGCTCATAAGAGTTTTAAGACCTGATATTTAGCCATTGTCCATGGTTTTCTTGATAATGATTTGGTTATTATCAAGAAATTGAAGAAAAAGGGTGGTACAGTGTATATAATATAGAACAAATAAAGAAGGCCTAATATAGGCATAATGTGGTCAGATGTAAACAGAGATAGTGGTCTATATGCCTCTCTCTCTCTCTCTCTCTCTCTCTCTCTCTCTCTCTCTCTGTAGTGGATTTATTGTACATTCCCTATGAGTGATCCTGCTGTGAAGACACACAGTACATGTCTGCCTTACCAGTGTTTCGGTTTTCCCTCTTTTTCTCTGCTGGTAATTGCTGGATTTAGCCGGTGTAAAAGTTTGAAATCCCAGAGAATTAAATCCTGCCTGACACTCTGAAGGTTAAAGGAAGCCTTGTTACAGCTGTAGAAGATTTTCACGGTTTAATGCAAACCCCCTGCCCACCGTACTCCAGCATACCAAGTAATGATGTGTCAGGTTTGGACGTATGGGACTGAAAACTCATGCTGAATTTAACGTTTTTTTCGAGAACATGTATAGTTAAGACTGAATTAAGCCCTGCAATAAGATGTTTGTTCATCATCATTAGCCCAGAGCATTGAGAAGAGGAGCATCCCATTTCCAGTCATATGCTATAGATCTGTCCAAATAAAATTCTGGCAGTGTTTATGTTTGCTGTCGGCGCCTGCAGAGGCAGTGATGAATCCATTCAAAACTCTGGATCTCCCTGAAATATTAGATCGGTCTGCAAGTTTTCTTGGTCTGCTGTTTGATTCATCGAGATGTTCTTTTTCTGCTTTCTTTTGTTCTTTCTTTCACATGCTGTGAGAATTGTTTTAACAAAAGAAAATGATTGAATATAGAAATCCCTTGCCTCTCTCCCAATCCAGAGGAAGCATTCAATATTTAGCATTACAAACCACGCAGCATTCTGTGTAGTTAGACAACATTAACATTTCAGGATTTTTTTAGATATTGATGTTTTATATGTTAAATAAGTTACTGGTTGCTGCAGCTTTAGGTTCTCCAAATTATTTACTTGCTTTCCACATAATTTAACATTTCTGGCATAATTATAGTCAGTTCAGGGAAGCCCAGACTTTAGTAGTATTCAAACAAATTGAAATGATTCATTTACCTTATTTCACCTCATGGTTTTTAACCTTTTTTCTCCTTCCCATCTGCTCTCCTGTGAGCAGCAGCTGGAGGGGGATCTGGAGACGCTGGCCCTGGTCACATACTCCTCCCTGTGCCTCTCCATGCTGGCTCTCCTCCTCACCGTCCTGGTGCTCTCCTGCCTCCGAGGCCTCAAGTCCAACACCAGAAGCATCCATTCCAACACAGCGGCGGCCATGTTTCTGTCCGAGCTGGTGTTTCTGCTCGGGGTCAATCAGACAGAACAGCAGGTAGGTTACTGGCAGCGGGTTGTGTTCTTGTGCCTCTGTGGTCCTGTCTTTAGCTTCCATGGCTTAGTTTTTTGTTCTTTATAATATCATCCCTCCAGTTCCTAATTTGCAGCTTTGTGAAAGCCTTTGGCCTTAACACAGGGTATCCACGGGGTCTTAAAAAGTCTCAAAACATCCAATAATTAGAATTTAAGGCCTTAAGATGTCTAAAAATTCCCTATAAATCTCATAAAATGTCTTAGATACGATTTTGAAAGGTCTTAAAAATGTAATAATGTTACTTTTATTTAAAAGAAATGCATAGTTTTTAGTCTCACTTTTAAATGTTTCGATTAAAACCCTTGTTTTGATTAATGTTTCATTATCAAAAGTCTTAAAAAGTCTTAAATTTGACTTGTTGAAACCTGCAGAAACCCTGTCAATATTCTCTAATTTTTTAGCCACATTTTGTAGATTTAAAGGTGTACTCACCTCCAAATCACTTCACTTTGAGCCTCTCTACATCACATGCCTCCTATTGTGCTCAACACTTCCTCCGTTTCTCCTCCTCCTCTGCCTTTATTCTCTTGTTTCCTTCCTCTCTCCTCCTGACCACTTTCTTGTTCTGTTTTATTACATCACAAGTGTGTGTGTGTATGCAAGTGTGTTTAAAGAGCAGTGAGTCTTGGAGTACTGCAAATATGTGCTCAGTCAGCATGAAATCCAATTAATTAAGATGTATCCCCCCTCACAGTTGACTGTACAGCTCTTACAGTGGGACCCGTTACTTCTAGCTGAACAATATGTTCTCTAATTCATGTACATCATGCTCGGGAGAGCATGTTAGTGCTCGCAGCAGTTGTGTGTGTGTTGTGTGCACACTTGTTTTTACATGCTTGTACAGACTTTCTGTGTTTTTAGTGTGTAACTTGTAGTGTTTAGATTCTTGTGTGTGTGTGTGGGTGTGGGAGTGTGAAATTCATCGTCTGGCTGTATTCCTGCCAAGGCTGCTGCTATTTCTGTGTCGTCTCTTGCTGTGTCGTTAGGAGTTTGTGCTGAGCTTCTTTTAACCTCAAAATCTGGGTTGTACAAGTCGGCTTTCGTTAACTTAAAGCTGTAGAGTGCACAGATGTAATACTTCTTGAGTGAAAAGCTTCTCCTTTCTCATAAGAGTCCACAAAGTTTGTAATTCTTTGACTGCAGCAGCTTAAAGATGGTGGAGTTTGGCTTTTCTGGTACAAACTGCAGTGGAAGAGTTCAGTCATTCATTATCTTTAAACAATTATGCAAACTTGGGTCCTGAGTGGCTGGAACTGATCCCTGCTGACATTGGGCGAGAGGACAGGTACACCCTGGAGAGGATACTCACGCCAGAATATCACAGGGAAGACGCATCTTAATATATCAAATGTCAAAATGTGGATGTAGCCGTGGTCAACCATTGCCGCTTCCACTGAGGTCGTTCTTTTGGTCCCTGTAGTCCTTCTTTAGCTTTTTCAGTTTGTAATTTATCTGTTCAATGGTACGATGATACCCTGCTGCTGCCATCTCCATCTGTATCTTCTGAAATACCAGTTTAGTTCTAGAAGCTCCCTCAAGTTTTTCCTGAATTTCGGCTGAGGGACTGTAAGGAGACAGTTTGTCTCTTCCAAGGACCACTGCTTAGATTTTGCGTCCATACTGAAGCTCTGTGTTTTTAAAAATGGCAGGCACAGTATTTTCGTTGGTCCGGTTGGTCATAATAATCCCGCCCCCAGCCCCCGACGTAAATTCTTTGTGGTTCAAGACCAGCAGAAAGTTAGTGTCTCTCTGGAACCAGTTTTCCTGCCTGAGAGCCAGCTCCGAACTGGCTTGGTGGAAAAGGGCTAATAGAGAAAGACAACCATTTACGCTCTCATTCACTCCTACGGACAATTTAGAGTCACCAGTTAAACCTAACCTGTATGTTTTTGGACTGTGGGAGGAAGCCGGAGTTCTCATAGAGAACCGACTGACATCTGACAAATTTTTCTGTATATTCCTGTTGGGAGACTTTAACATCTCAGGGAACCAAAGTTGATTAAAAAAAACTCAAAAGAAGAGTATTTTCTCAAACCCCAAAGATTTTGACAGAGAGAGAAAGTAAACCTGATTTCTGTCCTTGCACCTTAAGACAAACCAGGATGAAGAGTTTGTAATCTTCCTTGTCTGCTGTTTATTTCAGTTAAGAACACATTATGAAATCACACCAGACTGTTTGTTGTCACTTCATTCACTTGGTATTCAAATCATTGCTTTGAAAGCTGGCTGTCGGTTGCCAGAGGCCATCTAGTTTAAGTCGTGTGTTTTCAAGTTGTTACCTGTGGTTGGTTCTGACAAACAGCCCCACAGCTCTCTTAGAAGACAGTGACTTGCACTTTAAGACATGATTTGCTGTAATGCAGAGCCACTTGTGTTTGAATGGCATCTTTCTCATCTGGTTAAACAAACAAAACAGACCGAAAGGCCCCCGGAGTTCAGATAAACCACTTCAGACATGCTTGAATGCAGCCTGAGGGGTAATTTCTCAGAAACTTAAATGCTAATATTCTGCATTATTCATGGAGAAGTTCAGCAGTACTGCCAAATCAAACAGCAGCACTTAACTGACAAAAGTGATTTGGAAGTTTATCTCCTGCCCTGACAGAAAGTACCAAGCTTTATTCAGCTGATAATATGCAGTCTGAACCGTGATGTTGGACGGACCTCAGATATATTTTTATGCAGATTGTATCATTTCATCATTGTATCATTTTAGCACTAATGTGAAATCTTCTCAGTATTCATGCAGCATCACCTATGACAAGACACAGTTTCCCATGTCCATGAATGGATAATAAATGAATCATGAACCAAACTGACATTTTATAAATATCTCTTCTAAAATGTGTTGCTGATACAGAAATGCTGTTTTGTAGCAGCTCATTACCGTAAAAACTGATGAAATATCACATTTTAAATTTATGATTCAAACATTTTGAGTAAACATGCTTCAACTGAGCTGATAATTGAATCATTTGTGAAAAGTCTCTGGTTTGTCAATTGGAAGCCCAAGAGTAAACACACTGGAGATAAAGTACGGTCTCAATATGGGCCTTAAGCTTTGGTCACAGGTAAAATTATGCAGATTTGGTCTCAGAATAAAATCATTCTCACAAGAATTCAGTTAGAGTGAGCAACAAACACTATAAAAGTTCACATTTAATTATTCTTGGGCTAGGCCTGACCCCGTACAAAAGATTGACTTACCGTTCTACAGGTGCATCTCAAAAAATTAGAATATCATGGAAACGTTGATTTATGTCAGTAATTCAATTCAAATTCAAATTCAAGTGGAAATAACACATTATATTGATCCATTACACACAAAATTAAACATCTCATGTCTTTATTAATTTGATTTCCTCTAATTATAAGGATTATGGCTTACATTTAATGAAATTCAGTGTCTCAAAAAAAAATGTAATATTACAAAAGAATTTTAAAAAGTATGTTTAACATGGAAATGTTGGCCTTTGAAAAGTATGTCCATCTTTATGCACTCAATACTTGGTTGGGGCTATTTGACTTGAACTACTGGAAATGGACTTTTCTATGATATTCTAATGTATTGAGATGAACCTGCCAGGTACTAATAACAACAGCTGTTTGTTATACACAATGTGTGTGTGTGTGTGTGTGTGTGTGTGTGTGTGTGTGTGTGTGTGTGTGTGTGTGTGTGTGTGTGTGTGTGTGTGTGTGTGTGTGTGTGTGTGTGTGTGTGTGTGTGTGTTGTTCTTACAGGCGCTTGGCTATGAACTACCAAGTCTAAACATGACAGCTGAAAACCCAAACTGTGCCCTCGTAAATCTGTGAGAAAAAGATTATAAAATCACTGGGGAAGTGGAAAGTTACATTTACTCTGCACAGCATTATAGTCATCATACAGTCATGGAAAAAATGATTAGACCACCCTTGTTTTCTTCAATTTCTTGTTCAGTTTAACACTAACAACAAAAATAGCTCATAATAGTTTAATTTAAGAGCTGATATCTAGCCATTTTCCATGGTTTCCTTGATAATGATTTTGGTTATTATCAATAATAACTGTTATTATCAATAAAAACTTGCAGTTTTTACTATTATTATGAATATATTATACTACCTGAATGCTTTGAGACTTTAACATACAAGACAACCACGTCACCTGTGACAGTGTCTACTTTCCTGTACTTATGATGCTAACTGTTGTACCCATAACCACAGTTAGGAACGCACTCTTGGGTGTTATTACCATAATTCAGCGCATTAACAATATCCATTTACATTCCCATCACTTATTTTTGTGCATTTCCTGGAGATACGCTGTAACACGCCGCCATAAACTCTGTTCATTAGTCGCGTTGGTAATTAAATCATGTATGCCTGTTACCTCATCGCTGACACCTGCTGTGTTGTAATAAAGACCTGTTGGATGCTTGCCAAGACGTCTGCTCTTCCACTGTCACAAAATTAACACAAAGGATTATCATTTTTATTTCTCAGCATCTTTTCTTCGCCTTTTTTCCCCCCTTTTCTTTCTTCTTCTGACATCTCCATCATCGTTCTTTACCTCTCACAGATCATGGTTCAGTGAGGATACTTGTTAAAACTTGAAGAACTTTGGAAATACCTACATATAATATACAATGGTTTTACATGACATTGATTTATTTAAAATTTTATTTTATATTTTAAATGTTTTTCTTTTTATGAAAAAATACTTCATGCCTCATCATGGCATTGAAGCCAGCTTGTCCTTGTCATGTTTTTATTTCAGGCTTTAGAGAGCACAGTATTAACATGGTCTGGGCACCAGTATTCTGTTGTTAACCCTCCTATTATTAGTTTCTCAGGAACAGCAATATTGTTCATGGGTCATGTTTTATAATCCAAAAGTGTCAGAAACTAAAAAATCCCAATAAATATTGTTTATATTTCATAAATAACTCCATTACTAACCGTTTCAATCAATATTTAGTGCAATGGTGTTCTTTAGCTCTCACAGATCTTGGTTCAATGAGGATAATTCACTTGTTTTCATAAAAAATATATGTTAAAACTTTTTGTATGTACACTGGAAATACCTAGATATAAAATACAATGGTTTTACGTGACACTGATTTATTTAAAATGTAATTTTACATTTTAATTTTTTTTATTTTTATGAAAAAATACTTTTAACAATTTTTTAATTTATTTTTTAACTTTGAAATGGGTCAGTTTGACCTGCAACATAACAGGAGGGTTAAATATGTATATAAATTATTAAATTGCGTTTTATTTGCTGTCATATGAGCATCACAAAACAGAAAATCTCCATTACCTTTATTAAATCTCTTTCTCTCCCTCTCTAGTTCCTGTGTACGGTTGTCGCCATTCTCCTGCATTACTTCTTCATGTCCACGTTCGCCTGGATGTTCGTCGAGGGCCTCCACATCTACCGCATGCAGACCGAGCAACGCAACATCAACTACGGTGCTATGAGGTTCTACTACGCCATAGGCTGGGGCGTGCCTGCCATTATCACAGGTAACACACACTTACATATTCACACACATGCAGATACACAAGATTTTTTGTTATTTCAGCGGAAGCATCCACAGACTGTCATATATGTGCACAGAAACACACATCACACACTCACAATGAGCCTGGCTGTGTAGATAAGGCGTCCATTGACACACTATTAAACAGGTTTCTGTGACATTTTAATATAGAGATAGTAAAACGCACACACACACACACGGATGCAAGCAATTTCTTCCCTGACACATACGGTAAGCCAGTAATTTCTGTCCCCTTTTTTCTGTCTCTTTCCTTCTTTAACACACACACATTTATAGTTTCCATCATCATATCCACTTTTTACACCTCACTATCTGTTTCTGTCAGTTTCACTCATGCACATATACACACACAGACAAACACACCGACCGCTGTCTCACCTTGCCTCAAGAAGGGATCTGTCTCCCATCACACACATTCACAGACACACATTTGCTGCATGTCTCTTTCCTCCGGCTCAAAGGTGTTTAATCTGTCCGTCCGTCTTTCTTACTTTTGCAATTCAATTTGAAAAATCTTTATACACACGACTGTCAGACCCTTGACAGTTTTCCAAACATGTGTAGCTGTTAGGAGATGGCCCCATTTTGCCCAACTTCCCTTTTTTTCTTTTTAGTTATTATTATTTTAATTTTTTGGTTAGGTTTAGGGACCAAAACTACTTCTTAAGGTTAAAAAATATCCAGATTTGGTTTAAAATAGACCCTTATAGAAAGACTTTCTCAATCTTTAAAAAGAAGCTGAAAACCCAGCTCTTTACTGAACACCTTCACACTTAATTACACAGATGAGAACTATAAAATAAAAATATAATAAAATAAACTGTTCTCACTGACTGCTCACACTACCTAAAAACACTTGCATCCTTTTGGACTCAAAATTATCCCATGACACTTGCTTGTGTTGTTTCTTTACTTCATCTTTGCTTGTGTTGTATTAACTCTCAAATGTACGTTGCTTTTGATTACAGCATCTGCTAAATGAAATTGTAGAATTGTAGGCTTTCTGACTAACTTTTCCCATCTACACAATAATATACATCGAATAAAGACATCAGAGTTCACGTCACAAACCTCCCAGTGACCTCATCCTGCACCATCATGGCCATGTAGTCTGGTCATGGAGGATTGGCTGAATTAATGAAAAATAAATTGCTATGATTTAACTAAACTTTTTGTGGGGTGGATGTACTTGAGTTCAGTGAAATTATTTGCAAATTATTTTTCACTGAGTGGATTTTACCTGCAACATGCTATTTTGTCACATAAAAGTATTATTTAAAAAATAACTTGGTCTTAACAAGATTAATACCTAGCATTAATTAAAACATGTTATGTTAGTTAAAAGGGGCAGATAGTCCTTTATGTCCCTGCGCCGGCAGTCTGGCACCAATAGCAGACAGATTTGCAGCTAGATAGTCTGATCCCAATCAGAGCGTTTAAACATTTGGTCAAAGGTTTGGAGGATAATTCAATTGAAATCTGTAATCGCCTCCTCAGCTAGATTAGCTTCCTCCTGTCTGTTTTCTTGGGCATATGATTGTGTGAGTTAATACTGTGTGCTGAGTGTGTGTGTGTGTGTGTGTGTGTGTGTTTTAATGGGTGCGCTTCATGTTGTTTGAAATGCTGTAGTCCTGCTATCTTGGGGAAGCAGCTCTCTTCCCTTGGAGGAGATTTTGTAATCTGAATGGCACTCACCTGGTTTGATAATGACTAAAAAAATGCTTCTGGCCTTTTCTGCCACTGTCATTCAGATAATCACATCCTGTCACATCCTGTTCTGCCTCTCTCTTCCTGTGTGATCTGACTGTCTGTCTGTCTCTCGGCTGCAGGCCTGGCGGTGGGCTTGGACCCGGAGGGATACGGGAACCCGGATTTCTGTTGGATCTCCATCTACGACAAACTCATCTGGAGCTTTGCTGGTCCTATAGCCATCGTCATTCTGGTAACTGTCTCCGTCTGTCTGATAAGCTGCAGATCAGCTAAACTTGCTGAACAAGCTGTGTATACATTTGTTTTTTCTCCTTCTTTGAATCGTTTGCTGGGCACCATCCAAAAAACTAGCCAATCGTATCATCAGTCTTAAGTGGACACGCTCCTAATGATCTTTACAGTAATGACCCACTAAAACTCTACAAGGCCAGAATTTTAATTGCTACCCCCATAAAGCGAACACCTTTCACTTTACAACTTCACTGCGACATCTTAGGCAGGAAACTATGCCAGCTTTTATAATGCTTATAAATAACTACAGTACAGTGTAGTCAATAATCATTCATTTATACACTTCTCTCACCTTTATTCATGCCTGTTTTCATTTTACTATTTTCTTTTCATCCCTTTGTTGTGCTTCTTTTTCTGTTTGAGCAAAGGACCAGAATTAAGGAGAAATTCATTGACTTCAATAAATGCACTTTTTTCTCTCATGTATGACTATTCTATCCCCATTGATTTTGTTTCATCTCTTCATCCTCATCCCTGATACTGCTAACAGCAGTATTAGATTAGCTGAAATGCATTAAAAAATGTTACCTGACCATGTATTGATTTCCCTCTATCCAGATGAACGGTGGGATTTTCATGATTGTAGCCAAGATGTCCTGCAATCCCTCTCAGAAGGAGACCAAGAAGCTCCCTGTCATGTGAGTGCCAACCCTCCGTGGTTTAATTACTTGACTCACTTTCAAAAAACAGACTTCAACTTGGCTTCATTTTTCATCATGGCATTTCATCCAGCTCGCAGTCTTTCATTACTGTACTCGTCATGTTTTGGGGGGAAAACAAGTTTTTCTTTATTTCAGGCTTCAGAGAGCACAGAATAAACATGGTCCGGACTCTTATTAAAGACATCAGTACTCTGTTTTTAATCCTCCTGTTATGTTCGTTTCTCAATTTGACCCGGGCATGTTTCATTATCCAAAAGTTTCAGAAACTAAAAAATCCCAATAAACATTGTTTATATTTCATTAATAACACCATTACTAACATTTCAATCAATAATTGGAAATACCTACATGTACAATACAATGGTTTTACCGATTAAAAAAAAAAATCAGAAAAAATACCTTTAACTATTTTTTTTTTATTTTTGAACTTTGAAATCAATCAAAGTCAATTTGACCCGCAACATGACAGGAGCGTTAAATATGTATTTAAATTGCTGTCGTATGAGCATCACAAAACCGGTCTAATTTTCAGAAAATGGTTTGTGGCTGGTGAACCAACAGGGGAATGTATCTGTTTCTATCAGTCTCATTGAGTCAATGTTGATTTGATAGACAACGATCATGTCAGGCCTCGTTATTGATCAGATCAGATGTGCATAAACTACACAAGGAAATCAATTAAGCACTTGTGGTTTTTCTCTTCGCTGGCTCCCCTGTCTCTGTGTCAGTATTCGTGCTGTAGTCTATCGCCTTTACTGCTGCTTCTCACGTCCTGTCACTCCTGGATTCGCTCTCTCTGATGCATTTTTTCTGACTGTCAGCCCAAATCCATTTTTTGGCATATCCAGGTTGTATCAACATTTTAGAAAGTCTGGACAGCGAAAGAGACACACGCAGAAGCATCTAGGACACATTTACACATGTGTCTCTGATGTGATGCTCTGGCTGCAAAATTCATATTTCTGAGGGTCTTTTACATTACTCACAACTCAACACACAATGACAACGTCAGAACCAGAGTGATGGAGCAAAATCCATGCTGTCACTAGCTCAGTCCTGTGGGGGACAACGTGGAGGAGAGAAACAGTGTATGGACAGATGCCGAAATAAATTCTCTGCACTGCGACTTGACAGGGAGTTTGTTTGGAGGGCAAAATGATCTAATGCTTACAAACTGGAGAGCTGCGTCAGCAGCATATCCGTGCAAATTCTGGCGCCTACTATGTCGTTACTACAGTAACCTCTGCACATAGGTTAGTCATGTCTGGACACACAAGTCACACAAATTACAGAACGAACGAACTGTCTAAAATATCTTATTTGAGAGAAAAATCAGGCTTACCTGCAGTGTGAATGTAGCCTGAATGTTTTCATGACCATAATCATGAGCATTAGTTGAGAATTTTCTTTGTGTAAACCATATTGTCATGATATACAGTCATGGAAAAAAATATTAGACCACCCTTGTTTTCTTCAATTTCTTGTTCATTTCAATGCCTGGTACTACTAA
Source organism: Centropristis striata (assembly GCF_030273125.1). NCBI lineage: Eukaryota > Metazoa > Chordata > Actinopteri > Perciformes > Serranidae > Centropristis > Centropristis striata. The sequence goes on along the minus strand of NC_081521.1, from coordinate 26,785,764 downwards.
AGGTACATTTGTTTGGACAAATATAATGATAACAACAAAAATAGCTCATAAGAGTTTAATTTAAGAGCTGATATCTAGACATTTTCCATGGTTTTCTATCTAATGATTTTTGTTTTTATCAAGAAAAGCATGGGAAATGGCTAGATATTAGCTCTTAAATTAAACTCTGATGAGCTGTTTTTGTTGTTACCTTTAAATGTGTCCAAACAAATGTATCCTTTGTTGTACCAGGTAAGAAAATAATGGTCTAATGATTATTTCCATGACTGTAAATAGTGGTATATGAGTAGTAGTATGAGGTACAAGAAAACCCATTCAAAGCCTAACCATGTCACGATCCATGTCGTACGTGTAGAGATGATGTTATTGGTCCAAAGCCCTGCAGGCAGCTTCAGAGGTTGGCTATTTTTCATTATGTTATGTAAGCCTACAGTCTTTTATTACTGTATTTCTCATGATTTGTGTCATCTTCCCGCCCACTGACCTCTGTGTTTCTCTCTCCAGTGCTACTATTCGTAATGCCTTCATGCTGCTGCTGGTGGCCACCTCCACCTGGCTGTGTGGTCTGATGGCTGTGAACAACAGCATCCTCGCTTTCTACTACATATTCGATGTCCTATGCCTAGTGCAGGTATGGACACAGTTTGTGTTTACTCCGGCAATGATTCAAACTCATCCAGTTCATTACATTTTCACATTTTTACATACAGTATATTAACATTACTGGCCAAGGAAAAGAAAAAACCTCTACAAGGATCCTACAGAAAAGCACCTTAAACTGTGTCTTTCTACCACTTTCTCTCCCAGGGTCTGTCGGTGATGCTGGTCTTCACTGTGTTTAACTCGGAGGTTAAGGAAGCCTGGAGTGTAGCCTGTTTGGGTAAGAAGAGTCCTGGAGAAGACCCACCGAGACCACCACAAAACACTGTGAGTTACACACACATACTGTCTCCAATTTCTACTGCTGCAATTCTTCTCTGCTGTGCTCTGTGTCTTGGTCTAAATCGTCTATGCAAAAACTTTCGTGGCACATGGTGTGAATAAAGATTTTAAAAAGCTGTAATCATTTACATGACTTATAATAACAGGATGGTCATTATCATGGGTGTAAATTTGTAATACAAAGAATAAAATAGACCTTCTATTCACTATAAAGTGCCACATTTCATTTATATGGAAATATTTTTCATGGTTTACCTTAAACATCCTGTAATGATCTTTCAATAATGAACATAGACCATGCCCAAGATTGGTTCTATCTGTGCTCAGGTTACTTCAAAACAAAACAGGGTAGACTGTCAAAATAAAAGTGTTTATATTAAAGAGACCAATGTGCATCAATGTTTGGGCATCGATGCAGTTGGATCGTTCACCGATGAATAGATATATCGATCCATGTTGATGTATTGTTACACCTCTAGTCATTATTGCACTATATAAAGATCCTGATGTGAAGCTGTAAATCAACATTGCATGATCCTGAAGCTATTTACTATGTTTTTTTATTCCGGTCTACAGTGCTTTTTATTTCTAAAAGCACATTCTTACTGTGTCTATTACTGGACCAGCACAAAGACCCTCTTGCCCTCCATTCATCCTTCCCTCCATCCATCCATCTATCCATCTATCTTTCCTGTCCTCCCTCTCCCCTCGCCTTCTGCCTTCAGGGTTTGTCGCTGACCCAGATAAAACTATATACCGACCAGTGGAGCCCTTTAGCCCACTTAGACAAAAGCACTGAGCAGTGCCTATTTAGAGAGAGAGACCCTGTCCTGTCTTCACATCTTTCCTTCACTCTCTCTAGTCTCTCGTATGTGGAGTTCATAGCTCACTGCACCCCTTCCCCTCTTTCTCATTATCTGTCCTCTGTGCTACTGCATGTGTGTGTGTGTGTGTGTGTGTGTGTGTGTTCACAGTCCAATATCCCCTTTTTTATCCTTTTTATCCCCTCTTGTGTTCAGTATATGTAGGCTGGATATGTGTGTATTAGACATGCGTCACATATATGCATGCAGGTGTGTTTGTGTGCATGTGTGTTTGTGTGCATGTGTGTGTATGTGTGTCGGTGTGTGTGTGTGTGTGTGTGTAAGAACTTACTTTACACGTAGTTCCTTCCAGCCTGTTAACCCCCATTTCCTCTGAATCTCTTCCTATCCATCACTGCGTCATATGGGACAAAATAACTGTAGCTTTCCAAAACTATTATTAGACACAAACATCCACCTATTTGCGTCCTTTGATCCATACTATGCAATACCTTATTTATGACTATAGTGACCTGATACCGTATAGAAAGCTGAAACTGTGCCCCATTTCCAGGCAGGCTTGCTTCTGCTCCACTAACTTGTCATCCTTTTTATTTTTTTTCCCGGTCAGCATTTAGTAACTATAATAGCTCCCATGAGTTTCTGGAAGCTGTAGTAAAACATCTTGGGGGTTGTTTTTGAATGCTTAAAAAAAAGAAGAGTTCTTGACAAGGTGCTTAATTATATTTGCACCACCTACTGTATTATAGTACAATGTGCTCATTATTTTATGATATGGATAGATAAAGCCTAAGTATCAGCAAAGATGAATAATGGAACAGAGGCTAGAGGAGCACAAGGTAGCCTGTAATGAGGGCGGGAGTTTGTCTCTTGATACAGTGCAGTATGTGATGTAAGTACAGCCGGTTCAGTCAACTTCTTTCATGTTCGAAAAAACATCGTGAGGGAAGAAATGTGTTTCATATTTTACTAAAAAAGATATAGGTTTATGTTTTCGTACCAGTGTAATATTCAGTGTAATATTTGATGTAACATTGATGACTATTCTGTATGTGTGTGTGTGTGTGTGTGTGTGTGTGTGTGTGTGTTTGTTCAGGCTCAGAACCCCTATCACAACGCGTCTCTGTTGGAGCAGAGCGGGCTGCACCGCATCACCCTGGGAACCTCCACCATCTCCTCTGTCAGCTCAGCCAGGTATGTAAACACACACACACACACACACACACACACAGAGACACACACACACACACACACACACACACACACACACACACACACGGAGACACACACACACACACACACACACACACACACACAATTTTCGCCAGCAAACTAGAAATTAGCTTGGATGGGAAAACTTGCACACCATGGCTGGTAGTTAGATCAGGGGTTCTCAACCAGGGGTCTGTGACAACTAAGGGGTCCTTGAGGGAGTTTCAGGGGGTCCCTAGAAAATGTTTTTATTTGACTATTTAATTAACTATAGAAGTGAGCTTAATGTGAGCCATCAGAGTGATTATTCTTATCACATGTCTCACTTCCTCCACACTTATCTCTTCAACTGTAGCCAACAACTGTAGAAATTTGGTATTATTCATATCTCACAACCAAAATCTTTTGAGATGAAGATCCCTGAAGCACGAATGGGTTTGAGATAGCCACCGGAGTAGATAAAGACTCTCATTCCTCCTGTAGTTCAACAGCAAATTGTTTAATGCCAACGATGTACAAATTATTATTTGTCATTCAAATTAGGGTTTTTTTAGGTTTGATTGATTCTCTGTGACTCTTATTTGGGATAAAGTTGCTTCAGGCAGGAAATTCCCTCGCTTACAAAAACCCTGTTGTGCATTTTATGGGTCAGTGGGGCAAAGATGAAGAAGATTTGAAGGAACAATGTACTGTAGTGTATGTAGAGCAACACTAATGTACTCTGAGAGTGACTGTTGGTGTCTTTATGGCTCACTGACTGTCTGTCTTGTCTGTCTTTCTTTGTGTATGTACAGTACATACTATATATATGTGTGTGTGCATGCTCTGTATCGGCCTGCATGACTGCATATACAGTATACTGTGTGTGTGTGTTTGTGTGTGTGCGCGTGTGTGCGTGTCCTTACTCTCTTCTCTTCTCCTTGTCAGAGAAAATCTTTTGGCTCGTCAGACTCTGGAACAAAACATCGTCCACACGGGAGCAACAGACCTGGATGTGGCCATGTTCCACAGAGACGGAGGTGAGCACACAAAAAAACGACTGTGGACACACACATACGCACACCCTAATGGGCAGCAGTGACACACACCATTACTTCACCACAGTTTCTCTCTTTTCCTTTTTCATCACTCTCTCTCTCTCGCACAATAAATTTCATTAAAGATTAATGCTGTGTTCCAGTCAAAGTGGGAGGTCGGAATATCCTAGTTAAAATTTACAACTTCCGACCTCAAAGCGTTTCAGGTGCACAATGCGATACATTAACAAAAAGACATGACAAACTGATGTTTTTTGTTTTGAAGTGTACACACTAATGAACTCTCAGCAGTGCAGCCTCCTTGCATATATAAACAAATAACAGAAGAAAAATTATGCATAAGCCAACAGATGCCATTATACATTTAATTTAACAGCACTTTTGTGCTTGGGCACATAACAGAACAGGTTTCACTATGTAGTAGTATATATTATTTTAATTAAATACATGTAAATATACTTAAGTTCACATTTCAATGCAAATAACAAACCGTCAACGCTACATTTCCTTTCTCATGTTTCCTCTCTCCCTCCTTTTTTCTTACCCTTTGATAATATGCATTTTCGTTGTGGTTTGATGAATGAGGAGAACAAGCGGAAAGACAGGATTCAGAGAGGATTCAGTTCCGGCATGCTTCAGAATGAATGAAAGGTTACAGAGACTGAAACTTGTTATATACTCGTCGTGGCACGGTGCCGGTTATTCTGGTACATTGAAGGTTGTTTAACATTGGTGAAGTTGTCAACACATGTAATAAATGTGGTCATGTGTGGTCAGCTTATGGTCAGCCTCTCAGAATCTTAATGAAGTGGTCAGTGGAGATCCAAGTCTTGTTCCTCAAACACATGCATCCCGGAGTATCACGTTTACGCTGTGCTTATGAATACATGCTGGGCAGAATTTCAAACAATGCATCCTAACATCTTTCTTCTTTTCCCAGGTGAGGATTCGGACTCAGACTCAGACCTCTCCATGGAGGAGGAGCGCAGTCTCTCCATTCCGTCCTCCGAGAGCGAGGACAACGTCCGCCTCCGTGGGCGCATCCAGCGGCGATTCAAACGCTCCAATCACGGCGAGCGTCTGCTCACAGAGCCCGCCCACAATGGCACCAAAGGTAGACGCGCACTTTAGTCATTAATCTCTCCCTTTTATAACTTGTTTTTGCTTTAAAGGCATTGCTCCACACAGGTAAAAAGCCGATAATGTTTAAGTGTCTTCCTCAAACACACAAGTAGCATAATCAAACAAGTCTCAGCTGTAGAGGGAAGTTCACTCTTTTATCTTAGATATACAGAAACATAAAAACAACAAGAGTCATTAATCAAGAACTACAGGTGCATCTCAATAAATTAGAATATCATAGAAAAGTTTATTTATCTCAGTAATTCAATTCAAAAAGTGGAAAATACCACATTATATTGATCCATTACACACAGAATGGAACATTTCGTGTCTTAATTTATTTGATTTCTTTTAAGTATAATGATTATGGCTTACATTTAATGTAAGCCATAACCTAAAATTCAGTGTCTCAAAAAAAATTAATATTACAAAAGACTAATTTTAAAAAGTATGTTTAATATGGAAATGTTGGCCTCTGAAAAGTATGTCCATCTATATGCACTCAATACTTGGTTGGGGCCATTTGACTTGAACTACTGGAAATGGACTTTTCCATGATATTCTAATTTATTGAGATGCACCTGTATTTTCTTCAGGCACAAATCATGAAAACACATCATGCATAAAATATGAGTTCATGCACTTCAGTGTATGTGATATAAATGTCATGCATATATAGTGCTGTGTGAAAGGTTTCACTGCAAGTAAAGGCCAGACGTGCAAAATCTATTAATCCATATAAGTAATCAATTCTTAGCGTATTAAGCCATCTGGATCACATGACCTCTATTCAGGGTAAAACACAGAGCAAACCTGTCAGATGAAGGAGGAGGACAGGATCCAGATGGCCAGTACAGTCCAATCAATGCATCAGTGCAGGGCATGAGAGATGTGGGCTTTTTATTGAAAGGTCACAGTTTGAAGCTGGCGCTCCATTTGTTGTGACAAAGCATTAAACCCCTTATCGATCCAGTCGACTGGCCAGTGTTGGAGGACTGTGCAAGGAATGTGCATAAGTGAGTGTTTGCTGGACGGCTGAAAAAGGACGACCAAAAACACATCGATTTTTATAACCTTTTGTTGTTGCATTGTTTTAAAACAGAATAAAAAAGGCGTACTGTACTCAATTAGAGTACAATTAGAACAATATGGGGTTGACAAAGTACATTGTTAGCACTTAACACTGATGGTGCAACATTGTCATGTGTGTTTTAGCTGCAGTAATTTTAATAATGGATTCATTTTCGCTTAATTTATCAAGCAACAGCTTCACTGTAAATTGAATATGTGAGGGTTGATCTGAGAAAATAAGCTAGACGTCACTTCTTGCTTAGTGAAATTTTTACTATTTTTAGACTTTATGAAGGACTATTAAAAAGTTGGACAAATTAATTGATAGTGGAAGTCAAGTCAAGTCAAGTCAATTTTATTTATATAGCCCAAAATCACAAATCACAGATTTGCCTCAAAGGGCTTCACAGACTGTACATGGTACGACATCCTCTGTCCTTAGACCCTCACATCGGCCAGGGAAAAACTCCTTAAAAAACCCTTTTAGCAGGGGAAGGAATTTTTTGTTGCAGCCACTGATGAAATGTTGTGTGGGCGAACTAACACTTTAGATCTTCAAAATGACACAGACTGGCTCGAGGGATTTATGACGTCACACAACAATCTAAAAAAAAAAAAAAGCTTAAGAACTCCACCATTGTGGGGAAAGACAATTGTAAGACCATGAATTAACCTGATTGTGGGTAATTTTCACATTTCATGTAGGATACATTCTCTACCAGTGAGTCCCTTCTAATTAGCCCTGGCTGTTATTTCATAATGAACATATGCTATTTGTCTGCTGACACCTGCTATTTGATACAGACATCTGTTTTGTGTTCATTAGGATGCACATGTGGCAAAAAAAACAAAAAAAACATAATGCTTGATTAAAAAGATGAATATGAGGCTGGAGAATATAATGGCAGCTTTTCATAATTTGTGTTTTATGAAAAGTTATTGGTTAATAATGTCATGAACCGATGAGAAATATGTACTGGTAGAAAAGAGGCTTTTTTTTCAGCTAACACATTTCATGAGTAAAGTGTTTGTTCTTTTTGTGTGTTACAGATCTGGATGGAAATGACCTTCTGTCCTACTGGCCCGCTCTGGAGGAGTGTGAGACACACAGCCTTCAGAAGTGGGGCTCAGAGCGCCCCCTGGGGGCAGATTACAGCAAGGACGCTGCCAACAACAACCAGCCAGACGCTGCGCTGACCAGTGGGGATGAGAACGGCCTCACCCAGCCACACAGGCACCGCAAGGGTGAGAGAAACAGAAAAACATGCATCTAGGGACACAGTGACATTTTGGATTTTCTAACCTTTGGTCTGTCTTTCCTGTCTGTATAAGGCATCAAAGCATTGCTCATAAATGATATGTTAAAGCAGGGGCACATGGATGCTTAATATGAAACATGCAGTCATGGAAAAAAATATTAGACCATTGTTTTCATCAATTTCTTGTTCAATTTATTGCCTGGTACAACTAAATGTACATTTGTTTGGACACATATAATGATAACAACAAAAATAGCTCATAAGAGTTTAATGTAAGAGCTTATATCTAGCCATTTTCCATGATTTTATTGATAATAACCAAAATCATTATCAAGAAAACCATGGAAAATGGCTAGATATTACAATATAAAACAAGGGTGGTCTAATAATTATTTCAATGACTGGATAATTAAAAACTGTTAGATAATAAACATATAAAATAATGTGCACATTCTGGATTTTGTACCTGTAAGAAATTGTTACTTTTGCATCTTTCTTTTTTTTTATTTTTTTTTTATCAAGTGCAATCAGTTTTTGGCTTTGCATCCTAGGATATCAGTCTGGCCTGTATACTATAAATATGTTATCATGTTCAAAATATTGTTTTGCAAAACTCTCTGGACGTCCTGCCTGACTGATACAGCTCCAGTCATCAGGATGGAAATGGGGCATTTAGCCAAAAGGAAGATGGAGGAGATGTCAGCTGTGTGAGCTGAATCAGCACACCATCATTTAAAAACACAGCTCACTAACTGAGACCTCATCTGGTGCATGTGCAGTTTGTCTGTTACACATTTTAATTATTTCACTACACCCTGCATGTGACCTAGCACTGCGAAATCACACGATTTGAAGAACATTGCATTTCATCTGATTGTGTTTGTTTTACTTCCATTTTCTACTTTTCTTTCTTTTTTTTATCATTAACCAGACTTTTAATGTTGTCAGCATGTGCAACAAAATAGCAATCTCATTTTAGAATGAGAATTCAGAATAGAAGGTGATGGTAACAAACCATGATTTACACTGCTCACTTCCTGTGCATATCATACATTTTTTACCTACAAAGCACATAGAGAGCTGGGATCAGCTGTATGGCCTCTGTACCTACATAATGAATTAAACAACACTGTTACGCCTGTAGCTTCAGTAAAGATCTAAATCTGGCTTTAAAAGCATGGGTGACACTGTTATATGTACAGGACAGCATGTGTACTCAGAATACATACATATAAAATCGGCATATGTACGCATACACACAAAGGTGCACCACACATGTGAAGACACACTGAGAGCGAGTGACTAAGAACTGCAGGCAGAGTTGGAAATCACTCATGTTGCCTGGAAGCATGGCTGATATTTCAGCGAACCTATTAATAGGCAGCACATGAACACACTCTCATAGGACTTCTTCCTCTTTCTTCCCTAATCACACTTCTATCTCCTGCTCTTCTGCCTTCACCTTCAACCCTCTGTACTTATTACTCTCTGGTCCTGTCCTGCACTCTAATGCAGTCTCACGTTCTTCTTTTCTTGTCTCAGGTATCCTGAAGAACCGTCTCGGCTGTCCCCCAGCCCTCCAGGGTCTTTCCACCATGGGCCGGGTCCCCAGTGAGCTCAACTGGTACCGAACCTCTACTCTGGGTCACCGGGGTGTTCCTGCAGCTTCCTACGGTCGCATGTACTCAGCCACAGCAGGTGCCGGCTCCGGCTCCGGCTCTCTCTCTCAACCTGCTTCCCGCTACTCCTCCAGGGAACACCTGGACTCGCTGTCACGGAGGCAGCTGTCCAGGGATCCACTCGGGAGGCAGACGGTAGGGGGGTCGAGGGACCGACTGGACTCCCGGGGTTCCAGGGACAACCTGGATCTTTTACCCAGGAGGAGAGAGCTGGGGCTGGGGCAGGGAGCAGGGCTAGGGGGGCTGGGCCTGGAACACCAGCGGGTCTCATCATCCAGGGAGAACTTGACTGGATCCAGGGACAGACTGGACAACCACCACACAGGTAGCGTCCACGCCTCCAGGGAGGACTTGAGTGGAGCCGAGTTATACCTCAGCGGATCGAGGTCGCAGCTGAACTCTCTGACTCGGCGGCAGGCTTCGTCCCGGGAGCACCTCGGGGGGGCGCTGATGAGCAGCAGGTCGAGGGAGCAGCTGGAGACCAATGGGGGCGGAGCACAGGCCCAGCCGTGTCGGGAGTGGCTCCGCACTCTGCCTCCCCGCCAGCCCTCGCACCCTGACCAGCCTCCCTCCTCCTCCCCTCCTCCCCCAATCTCCGAGGAGCCCCAGCAGGAGCAGGGCCCGGCTCACGCCAGAGGACGACTGGATTCCGCACCTCCATGTAGGTACCCCGGTCAGGCTGTCCCACAGGTTGCAGGTTCAAACCCGAACCCTCTGGGTCGCCAACCGTCCAGTGAACACCTTGACATTCTGTCCTCCATCCTGGCATCCTTCAATAGCTCCGTCCTCACTCCTCCACCCACTGCCTCTAACCCCGGGCCTAATGGCTCCGCCCGCGGACCCTCCCCGTCCCCGCCCCAGTCAGCCACCTCCCACAGCATATCAGAAGTCTCCCCCGACTCAGAGTAAGTCCTTCTGCCTCGACTAACCCTCCCCTACTGTCTCTCTTTGTCTTAAAGGTATACTATGCAGGATTTTCCTTTAAAAAAAACATTGTACAGTCTCGTACAAAAATCTGCTCAGTCATCACTTATGAACCACAAAAAGTGTGTGTTGGCTTCTGTATCTGCAGAGACCGTGCAGATATTTTGTCTTTTCTTTTCATTTTGCCGTGTTCCTGGGTGTCACCCTTTGGGGCCGAAACTACAAAAATAGTGGACACAGTGCAGAAAAAATGCAAATATAGAGAGACGAAACACCAAGCAGGCACAGCTTGTTCTAAAACAAGAGGGTTTGCTTTCACATTCAAATATGACAAAAAGTAAAAGTTTGTTTGCTCAGAAAAGTAAGAAACAACTCCTGGGTAGTATTTCTTTAAGTCCTCATTGCTTTTGATCCTCTGTAAACTCTTAAACTTCCCTGCATCTCTTCCCTTTTCTCTCCCCCGTCTTCTTCTTCTTCAGCAGCTCCATGGGGATCATGTCCTCTCTTCGACTCTTTTCTTCACCTCTCTTTCCTATCTTTACCATCTTTTCATCTCAACCTTCCTCAGCTCCCTCTGTTCTACTTTTTACTTTACAGCCTCTGAATCTTCTCTTCTCTTGTGTCTGTTTTGTTCTGTCTCCTTCCTCTCTTATTTGTCCTTCTGCCTCACAGAACAGCTTTTTAACATTTCCATTTTGCTTGTTCATTTACTGTGTCATAAATATGTGGAAGTGGAAAATCTGTTGTATCAATGACACAGTCTCTTTCCTTCACCTCAGAGCCAACAGAAGTGAAGGACAGTCTTGATGACAGCCTCCTTATCCCTTTATGCATCGCGACAGTGCTTGGAACACCAGGGACAAGTTCAAAGGTCCCAGATGGTCCCGGACCACTTGGGCACCCTGGGACATCGGAGGACTATAAACAAACTTGGGACAGAGTTGGAAATAGAGCAAGACAGAGAGCATCCCTGGGGATAATAGATGGCCTGTGGGCCCTTTGAACTGTATCAATGAAGTTTTTCAAGTCCCACGGCGTACAATGATCTATGACGTGTCTCTGGACGATGAGTCAACCACCTCTACTACCTAAAAACTGTTAAAGACAAACACAAACTCCTCAGATTTCAAAACGCAAAAGTCAGCTCGATCAAGACAACATCCGTCTAAAAGAAGAAAAAAAAAAAGACTGTAAATAACATTTTTATACATTTTGTATCTTTTTCATTGGAGATGAAGAAGAAATCTCTTGTGATGTTTTCTTTTTTTTTTTCTTTTTTTTTTTAATGATTGTGTCCGTGTGAGGTTGTGAGTGAGGTCGGTGCGAGTGCAGTCTTGTCCGTTGCTGAGGGAGACATTTTCCCCTGACAAAGAGAAAAAAAAAATCCCCAAATTTTCTCCCCCTGAAAACAAGTTTTCCTCAGAAACTTTTCCTCATCAACTCTGTGTATAGCGACAGGGGTCCGGCAATAGTATCTGATGAGATTATTGAAAACCATGACGTGTGGTTAGAGGGAAAATATCAAAGTAGCGAGAAGTGATTGTAAATAGAGGAAGGGATTATTATAAGAGAAGAGATTTGATGGAAGATTGTGAAGAGAAAGATGGCCAACGTTAAGCTAAACATGAAGGTTCAAGAGTTGGTGCTTCAACTGTTAAAGCTCAGTCAGCTCTTTCAGGAGATTGTGCTGTTTTTGTGATCCACTGTATATGAATGTGACCTTGTCATCTCGTCTGTGTATCTCTGTGCCTGGTGCTGTCTGAACCAGACCATATCAGTCGAATGATATTCCTGGCGGGTGAAGGAAGATGTCTGCTTCTCTGTATGAGGCTGTTCCAACCATTTAAAGACCCTCAAAAGTATTTTCCTCTTTGATGCATCACGACTCAACCTGCCTCAAGGGACCCGCAGGAGCAGCGGAATTTCTCCGCCGGCAGCCAGGAGACTCGCTTATAAAAGCTTCTCATGCAAGAAGTTCTGTGCAAATCCAAGCCAAAGGGACAAACAGCTTCAAATCAGTATAAAACATTGTCCTACTTCAGTTGTATGTGATGAAAATGACTGAACGCTCTCGATGTAATCCACAGTTTTGTTGTAATCTTATTTTTTTATACATGATTGTGCCATCTAAATTGATTTTCTTCTGTCAAAATGAGGCCCCTAGATCTGCACTTCAACATAACCCACTGTGGTTGGCATTTTATTTGGCTGCAAACAGTCTAAGCAAGGGTTTTTTTGATTTGGCATGTAGGAGGAGAGCGGATGAGAGGGAAGACGTTATGAGTCACTTCTTAGTGTGCTCAGACGTGCTTAGTGTGATATTTGTTTGGAGACATGAAAGCAGACATGCAGCACATATCCAGTAGAATATATTAGCTCCTGTCTGCAGCACATGCCAGATTCTTTGCTTGCTCTGCTGAACAGTTGCTGGGAAATGACTTCAGAATATGCTTTATATTTAAGAAACAGGCTCCAAAACACCTATTGATTCAGAGGTTCACACCAGAACATATCAATATTCTCTTTTTTTTTTGGGCTGCTGTACAAAGATGAGGTCTCTTGCAAAGATCTGGCGTAGCTTCTGCAGCAGCAGTGTACCGGGCTGCTGAGGAGAGGAGATGTCAGTTGTGTCAGCGCTAAAAGCCTCTAAGTGGTTTTGAGATGCAGGTCTTTCCATCAGTGGCAGGTTCTGTTGGAGCGAGCGAGTTCAGGCTTCGAGGAAACAACACACAGGCGTTTTTTAAGAGTCGGAGACAGGCAGCCTTCAGAGGGATTAAGGGATTGTGGTGAAGATAACATTGTTTTTGTGATGAAAGAAAAACATGGTGGCTCAAAAATACTGAAGGCAAAAGGAGGTTTCTGTGTTACCAAAATGTGTATCCTCAGGCAGGGAGCACTGTGACAGTCAAACAATATTTGTAGTAACACTGGAGAGCAAGAGAGGAAGGCTAAAATAGAGCACAGTAAGCATACGAATAAATCATAAGGTACAAAAGGTTGGAACAAATTGGGTCAGATATGGTGATTGTGTGCAAAATGTAACTGCAGGGAGGAGGGCGTGAATGTTAGTCATCGCACAGAGGAGGAAAAGAAACACGTAAATGCAGTTAGTGGAAATAAACACACACACACACACACACACACACACACACACACACCTCACAAATGCATATCTCCCTTTTCTGACCGCTGCTCTGTCATTCCCACATGCCCGGGAGGTATAAAATGTGGACCTGTTTGTGTCAGAAGTATTGCCAAAAAATGCCACTGCAGAGGAACACTGGTCTATTAAAGGGGTAGCACCCCAATACATTTTTAAAAAATCTGACTTTAATTCCTCCTCACTCTTTTCAACCAGCTGATCCATTTAATTTTCTTCACAGATCTGTTTTATTATTTTTCAGACAGTATCTTTAACATATACAGACATGAGATTTATTTTATTTATCAATAATTTATTGACATTGTATTGATTATTTATGTTGCCATTTTGTATGAGGTTCTTGTTAAAGAGGTATGTGTGTCCATGTTTCCTTTTTTCTGTTTTTTTTTTGTGTGATGTGAGTCTCTCACGGCAACAATTTCACAAATGGAGGACAAGAGGAGAGGGGAATGTGAAGATAAAAATGTCTCTGTTTACAATGGGATGCAGGACTATTTGCTTTTCAGCATTTAATTTGGTTTCTTTCTTCAATCTTTGAGGTAAAATGTGGAATAATTTGACGAACAAACTTGAATTTCAATCCTATATATGTGCATTTATCCTCCCCAGACAGAATGTCAACATATCTAAACGTATCAAAACTAACCGCTGCATTCTGGGTGTAAATAGTGCAGATTTTTATCCCAAATCAAACCTCCCTATTCACTGGCTGAAGCTTCACATGCAAAAAATCAGATCGTTAACTGGTAATGCACGGGCTTTTATGCACAGCTGTCAGTCACTGTGAGTGACAGAAAACTCCAGCTGCAGGTTAATCTGGTTCAGACCTATAGGAGCCACACAAGTGAGGAGAGAGAAAAAGATAAAAAGACAATTGAGACTAAATTTAAAAAAAAGAAAAAAGTGGGGAAGTAATGGAAGGAAAGAAACAGAGTGAGAGATGGTTTGAGAAAGGAGGAGGAGATGGGATGTGAGATTGTCATTGTTAGCTTGTGTGTTCATTATGGGATGCCTTCTATCCCGCCGTCGGCAAGGGGATGGCGGCATGGAAACAGCTGTTCCCCTGTTACCGCGGAAACAAGAGAAATGTTGGACATTAAAAAAATGACTTATTCCTACACGGCTGTGTGTGTGTATTCTGTGTGTGTGTGTGTGTGCTCTGTTTCATATTCATGAGAAGAGACATTTTCAGGTGCGAAAAACTGAGCAGAGGAAACATCCTGACAGCGGGACGTGTTTTCTGGAAGGCTCTTTTGAGTCTCAAGGCATCCTGTCACATTCAGCCGCGTCAAGAGATGTTCAGCTACCACCTTGATTCCCAGGAAAAACAGAAGCACCCAGCTGAGGCAGAATATAACCTCGAATTAACCTCAGATTTAGACCTGGAGGGGCTGAAACAAAAACTGATCAATGCTCCTGTTGATTTTGTCCCAGCCAGTCAAATGTTTGCTTTAACACATATTGATGGGTGAGAAATTAAAGGGATTTTTTGCTTATTCACTCCCCTCCCCTCCCCCTACTAGTACTTAGTAAAAGTACTAATACCACACTGTGAAATTACTCCACTACAAGTAAGAGTCCTGTATTTAAAACTTAAGTAAAAGTTCAAAATTATCAGCATCAAAATGTACTCAAAGCATCAGAAGTAAAAGTACTCGTTATGCAGAATCCCTTTTAGATTGTTATATATTCCAAATAATATATTATTGGTTAATACATTGTCAAGAGGTTTAATTGAACATTTTTAAAAAATGCCTAATCACTTAAAATTCGTCATGTATGTTATGTTAAATCTCAACCTGGAAAGTAAATAAAGCTGGCAGCTGAATGTATTGTGTAAAAAGTACAATATTTGCCTCAAAATGTGGTGGAGTAGAAGTATAAAGTTAAACAAGCAGTACTGACGGGAACAAGGGCACTGAACAGCGTGTCGGGGCATGCTGCCGTCGGGGTGTGTGCGTTACAGGGGCCAGTCTATACCACCCCTATGAATTTCATTGCCTTATGTGTTATAGTGTGGCCACGGTACCAAATATGAAATTAGACTGCCACCACAGTGCCACCGAGGGGCCGATAATTGCACCAAGTTTAGTATAATAATGCACAAACTATCCCTTTAATCCTCATACAGTGTCTGAAGGAGGACTCTTAACTGATATGTATAAGTTAGAAGAGGCAGGTAGCAATGGTGGAAAGTACATTTAAAATTAATTTTAATAATATTCTACGTTGTTTAAATTGAAATGATTACTGTGTCTCTCTTTTTGTATTTGTTGTTTGTCTCCACGGTCATCAAAGGTCACTATGCATGCGTAATTCACTAAACCTTGACAATATCTATCTCTATGCATTTATATTAATCAGGCGATATGATTTTGATACAATGATTATGTTTGTGTGTTAATGTTGATTTAGAAACTGTGATTACTTTAATTACATATATTCCATTTGCTTAAACTGATTAAGATTATATAATCACAAATAATATCATCGTCTGTTTTATATTTTTTAGACTTTAAAATAACAAGTAGACATTGAAGAATCTTTTGGCTCCTGTTATATCTCTGTAGAACATAACAAGGCAGAATGTTTGTCATAACAAGTTTGTTAGCAGGTCAGGGCACGGCCTTGTTCCAGGCAGCAAGATTGTTGCCCGGTGGCTTGACGTGTCCCTGTATTGATTAAGACTGGCGAAATCAGCGGATGAAGAAGGCGGCACTTCCTGGAAGAAATCTACCTTCATTATATTGTAGCAGGATGATGCCTGCTGCAGTGGCCTTCTCCTTTAACTACCTGGCTCTCAGCAGCCAATCATTGCCAGGAGTCTGCTTTAAAGGTAGATGGCAGGCAGAGTTACGGGCTCTGACCTATGGCTCTGACTCTGAGGACCGAGACACGCCCACTTCCTGGCCGTCTCACTTCCGGTCGTCCCGTTCCTACCGGCTGCAGGCTTGCACCGGTGCTGGTCCCGCAACGGCACTTTCTGGCCGCAACAGTCGTCCCGGTGGCTCCGGTCGCACTGACTCGCTTGCTCGCTCGGTCTCTCTCTCTCTCTCGCTGATCTCCTCCTGTGCGGCGCACGCACTGATTCGGCCTGATCGGGACTCGGTGTAACTCTATGGGGAGCGGTGGCTACTAACATTAGCCCTTGCAGAAAACACTGCTGCTTTGCTTCTACCAGTTTTGCTTCCACCGGCTTTGCCTCTATAGTGCAGCAGATAACCAAAACAATCGTTCAGTTTGTGATAAAAGCCTGAAATTTGGTACACATATAGCCAAAGGCATACCGAAAAGATTTGGATATGGAGGCATCATGAATTTTCAACATGGCACCCATGGCAGCCATTTTTCAAAATGGCCACCAGCAACGCCTGTTTTCTTATGAGTGACAGACATAATGTGATATTTTAGACATATTTACCATATATTGTACTTGGTAAATGTCTATAGGATAATTGAAAAGTATCATTTCATATTCAAGATGGCTGCCATTTCCCAAGATGGCAGCCGTCACTTGTATGACGGTCTGATATGTATGATGGGGGAGGTCTCCGACTGGGACAGAAGAGTGATCTGCTTCCATGCCTTTAACAAGTTCACAGTACATACTCAGAAAGTCCAAAGGTTACCTGTACCATTGTAGATGGGGCAGCCATCATCCAGATGCTGAAACCAAGTTCAGTAAAAACCTTCAGTGACTATGCCCATGGGATCTTCATTCCATATCTGACCAGAAAACTTGAAAGTGTGTCCAGGCTTTATCTGGTGTGGGACCTCTACTTGTCTGATTCTCTGAAAGCTGCTACAAGAGCAAAGCATGGAACTGGGATTCAGAGACATGTGGTAGGTGATGTAGCCATTCTCAGGAACTGGCCAAACTTTCTCAGAGTTGACAGCAATAAGACAGAATTGTTTGCCTTTCTCTCAAAAGCTCTGCTCACATCGTTACTGCAGGAGGACAGACAGCTTGTTATCACTAGTGACATAGAAGTCCTTAGCAAGCCACCACTCCCAGATAGGTCTTCGATTGCTCCTTGTACACATGAGGAAGCCGATAGTAGCATGTTATTACATGTAGCCCATGCAGCAAGAAATGGCCATCATAAGATCATGATTCAAACAGTTGATACTGATGTTGTGGTGCTAGCTGTGGCAGTGGCTCAGACTCTACAACCACGAGACTAGCAAAGACGAGCTTTGGTTGGCTTTCGGAACTGGAAAGAGTTTCCAATACTTAGCAGCCCATGAAATTGCAGCAGGGCTAGGACCTGAGAAAGCACGTGCGCTACCACTGTTCCATGCAGTGACCGGTTGCGACACTCTGTCAAGCTTTGTTGGCCATGGGAAAAAGACCGCGTGAGCTGTATGGACTGTGTTTCCTGAACTTACGCATGCCCTGTTGAAACTGTCTTCAGCCCCAACTGAGATACCACAAGAGGTAATGGCCACAATTGAGAGGTTTGTTATCCTACTCTATGACCGAACCAGCACATGCACAGAAATAGATACGGCAAGAAGGAAGTTATTCGCCAAGAGGCACAATGTAGAATCAATCCCTCCGACCAAGGCTGCCCTGGAAGAGCATGTCAAGAGAGCAGTATACCAAGGAGGTCATGTGTGGGGTCAAGTGCTGGTGTCAACACCAGAACTACCTTCACCGTGCAAATGGGGTTGGTCAAAGACATCTGAGGGAGACTATGAACCCTTCTGGACATGCCTACCAGATGCAGGCCAGTCCAGTTATGAACTTGTCTCTTGCAAATGTAAGAAGGGTTGTGTTGGGCATTGCAAGTGCAAAAAAGCTCAGTTGCAATGCACTGCCCTCTGCTTCTGTGAAGGCGAGTGTGAATAGTCTTCCTTGTGATAGACCCTAGATTTGGCCTCACTTAACATATGTCTTGTGAGATAGAGCAAATATTCTCAGAAATTCTACATTTGCTAATTCAAATTATGCATCAAGAAAAATGTATAATTTGACACAGAGTTTATGTGTATCTAACCAGTCTGGAAACAATGGCGGCCATTTTTAATTTTTAATGAAAATGTCTAATCCAAAAAACACATTAGCAAGCACTTATGGTAATTAATTAATCAAATTCTGTGTACAATGTCACATTATATCCATCACTCATAAGAAAACTGTTGTTTCTGGTGGCCATTTTGAAAAATGGCTGCCATGGGCGCCATGTTGAAAATTCATGATGCCTCCATATCCAAATCTTTTCAGTATGCCTTTGGCAATATATGTACCAAATTTCATGCTTTTATCACAAACTGAACGATTCTTATACATATTGGAGTCAAGCTGCTGGACTACTACTGCTTGCCATTTGTTTTGCCTCCTTCTGCTGTCCACGCTTTGCCCAACTTCTACTTGCCACCAGTTGCTGCATTGTGGACTTATAAAAAATACTAACTCCTACCTTTTTAAAGTGGGCAGTCTTAATATTGTGTGGCGCAAGGGGTTATTTTCCTTTTTGTTGTGTGTTTGATTAATCTTTGTTCCCCTATTTTTCAGTACTGTTGTGTTTGATTAGTTTGCTTATTTGTTTGTTTAATTACCTTGTTACTTCTCTTATATTGTGTTTGACCACTTAATTTATTTAAGTTGTCATTTGGTTTGATTGTTAACGACTATACTCATTTCAGTTTTGTCTGTTGTTAACTACCTCAGTGATATTTGATTTAATTACCTTATCCTTCTTTTTGTGTTTGGTTGATGTATCATTTCTTCTAATTGATTGATTGATTTTATTTATTTTCATTAAAGCTATTTTTGGTTGATTAGCTTATTACTGTATTTCTTTTCTGACTGTTAAGTTATTTTGTGTAGTTTAGGTTATTTTGATTTTTGAGTATATTGTGTACCCAATATTGTGTTTTGTCAATTAAGTTCCTTTGTGATTTTGTAGTTTATTTGAATTTCCTTTAGTAATTCAAATATTGTTTTTGTTTTGAGAGTTCTTCCCCTAATTTTCGTTTCTTGTCTCAGCAGCTGAAGGCCGAAGGTGGTGGGACGGGTGACGTTGGTGGCGGGGACCCCCCTTCTTGTGTGTTGTGCTGTTCACCCCCCTGGTTTTGATTGGTGCACTGACGTGAGAGTGTGTGCGTGTTTGTGTGTGCGTTGCATCACGTGTGAGTGGGGTGACTCTTCCAGGGCTCCCTGGCTGTCCGTGCGGCCCATTTCCCCCTGGTAAGCCTCAGCTCTGAGTTGGCCCCTATTTCCCCTTATGCCAGTATTACGTATTTTTAAAAGTGATTTTGAATCTTAAACTTGTGAAATAAAAATAATATTATTGTACCTGGAACACTGTCTGTTGCTTATAGGTTAACGAACCTGAGTGCCTTAACTTATATATTCTATTCTATTTCAATTCCCTGGGTGAAACTCCCAGGGTGGCGTTGTCTGGTTTCTTTGTACTCACAACTGATTGACTTACACCTAGAGCTCCGCTTGCCACAATATAATAAACACTGTTAGTTTTGGAACTGGGTTTTGTTGTTTTTTTCCAGGGGAAGAGACCTGGTTCGGACTTCATGACCTGTAACTAGTCTGTGTGTATCAGGAACAGTTAAAAAGTGAACCCAGAGCACTGTAACTTCACATTTCTTGACTTATCGTAATAAACTTTTGTTAAACTGAGAACTTGGACATCTCCTGCTCATCATTCCCCATCAACGACTGCGCAGAAATAATTGGTGAGGATTTTTTGTTGTTGGAATCAGATTATTCAATTTTCAGGGTTTCCTCGTGCAATTTTTCTAACACTTGGTACAATTATTTTCAATGTCCTCCTGAGGATAACCTTTTAAGGTTTTATTGATCGGGCCGAGGTGGCACTGTGGTGGCAGTCTAATTTCATATTTGGTACCGTGGCCACACTATAACACTTAAGGCAATGAAATTCATAGGGGTGGTATAGACTGGCCCCTGTAACGCACACACCCCGACGGCAACCTCTCATTGAAAAATAAAAACTCAGTCAACCAAATAGTAAAGTGGTCTAGCAGACTGATTGGTGAGCCACAGCTCAACGTGGAGACCTTGTACACAAAACAATTACAGCGCATTACTGGTTCAATTTTAAATGACAGTTCCCATCCATTGCACACAGAGTTTCAGCTCCTCCCCTCTGGGCGTAGGTTTACAATCCCTAGGTTTAGAACAAACAGACACAAAAACAGCTTTGTCCCTGCTGTGCTTTGCACAGGTGTTTATTTATTGTTGCTTTTATGTATGTATTGACTAATTCTATATACACATTTTAACCTTTATCTACGTTTTTGCAGCCTAAACATGTTTTATTTTATTTTGCTGTTTTATTTTGTTTATTTTTCTGTCTTTTTTTTTTTTGCTATTCATATTTTAGTTCACATCAATATCTAAGTATAGTCTGGACCTGTAAGAACTTTTAATAATTTTTAATTTATTATTTTTATTTATTTATTTAACTTCCCATTTCTTAACTACTACTGTCTTAAGTTGAATGATGTGTGATATGTGCCTCTTTTGTGTGTGTGTATGAGGACTCTATACTGCAAACAAAATCTACCTCTGGGTACAAATAAAGTAAATAACATAGATAAAAAGATTTTAAAAAACATGATAATGATAATGAATTTCATTGCCTTAAGCCTTATGGTCTGGGCACAGTGCCAAATATTAAATTAGACTGCCACCAGAGCGCCACCTAGGGGCCGATCAATAAAACCTTCAAGGGTTATCCTCAGGAGGGCATTGACAATAAGTATACCAAGTTTGGTGTTAAATCGACCAACCGATTTGGAGATATAAAATACTTCAATTTAAAGAGCGCCACCTAGTGATCATCGGCCAAAATGTTTCACAGAGCCTCAGGGGCTCATGTGGAAGTACTAACCTGAGTTTCATGTCATTCAGACACACCAATGTGGAGATATGCAACACTTCGTGTTTTGTGTTGAAAATAGCGCCACCTGCAGGAAGTTGTTATTTAATAACTTGAGTATTGTTTGGGTTATCAAAATTCTTTTTATAACTTTTTGTTATGAGGGTCCATAGATGCTGTGTGCAAAGTTTGGTGCAAAACGATGAAATTGACTAGGAGTTCAAAAAAGTAGGTTTATGACATTTCGCGAATTCGCGAAAAAAAAAAAAACTCTAGGCGAAAATGGGCGTGGCCTATATCACGAGATTCAGCACAACTCAGTGAATGCGTGGATATAAGGTTTTTCAATGTGTGATAAAGTATGTGGGAGTTATTAGCCAAAACGCACTTTCCTTTATTATAGCACCACCTAGTGGTGGAAATTAAGGATGACAATCGATTATAAAAATTTTCGCCAGGTGTGACTTATATTTAAAGTTTCATGAGTTTTGGGGTATGTTCAGACAGTGAAAAATGCGATCATTTGGGAAGAAGAAAAAAATAATAATTTGAAATACAATAGGGACCTCGCAGGTCGTTGCCTGCTCGGGCCCTAATAAAATGGAAATAGGTACCTCAAAATTGCACTTAAGTACAATACTTAAATCTCAGTTATTGGTCTAGTGACTCAACTGACACAAATCTCTGCTGCCAGGTCCCAAAAATCAGCACGGCGTAACTGCAGAAATGCAAATTTATTTACAAAGGAAAGAGTAACTTTAAGCATACATGTTAACATGCAAAAGAAGCTATGCAAGTAAAATCATGATAAAAGATTGTCTATTAGAAATTATGTTCCATTCCTACATCTGCAGTTGAAATCTCAATACATTCTTTAAAATGACGTTCTCTCTAAAATAAGGCTATAACCTTTACAGACATTATCAGCCTTAAACACCAATGAACATCTCATCATTCTGAAAACCGAAGACACATTGTGATAAATGACAGAACAGGATCTTTGTAATTTAGATCTCAACTCTTCTTTTCTACAACATGTGCAAAGTATTTATGTGTCATAGCATTTCCATGTTCTCCTGTAGCTCTAATCGCACCACATTTTCACTTGGGTTGATCTTTAATCTTGTGCCAAGTTTACTTTTATTCTTTGAGAAAGCATATTTAGATAAAGAGGGATTGTTTGACAATTTGGAATACTGGTAATAGTCTACAAAAAGGTTTCCTTCCTTCCAATAACTTAAATAATCTTACTTGTGCTTTTAAGTAACTTCTACTCGAGTAGCATGTTGTCATATGTTTCCAAACTCCACCTCAAAAGAACCAAAAGGCGCGTTCCATTAGTACTTTTCCCTCTAGTGAGCCGCTATGGGTGTGGCTTGGGAGAGAAGATCTGCCCAAGATCCACCCAACTTCACCGTTAACGGCTCAGAAAGTACCTGCCTAAGGTATGTACTTTCTGAGCCGCTACTAACTCATCGACGTTGATTGGATACGGCTGAGGCAGGATATGACATGAGTAGAAGTCGACACAACCACAACATAGCAGCGCCATTCAAGATAATCAGGAACAAGAAACAAAAGAAGAGGAGACGATGGACAAAGGAAAAAGAAAGACAGCTGACAAGTCGGTCTGCTGTCAGCGTCGCTTCACTGATGTCACGGTCAAAATTGTCGCTGAATAATCACGTAAGTGTCGCAAAACTATTTATGTCACATTAGAACTACGTTGGCTAGCCGCTACAAAAGTTCCTGTATGGTAACAGAAGCCGATGGGAACTAACTAGTGGGCGTAGCCAAAACACTCAGCCGCTTTCCAAAAAGTACTCCGTGGAAACACGCCTAAAGAAGTCACACTCATGTAGCAGGAGAAGTAATTTGCCCTCTATGTGTAAGAACAGCTGATTTAAAGCAATTTATAATCCCCATTTTGCTTTAAAATATAAAACAACGTATAAAAATAGTAAAAGTTATATGGCATATAGACAAAAGAATACAAGAATGACACAAGCACTAGTAAAAATCAACAATTAAAACAGTTCATCCTGTTGGATTAGATGTTTTCTCCTCTTCGTCGCCGCTGCTGGAGGAAGACGGCGGCACATGCTCGCCCATCCTCTTTAGCTTGGCTTTGTAGTACGCCTTCTTCATCCTGAAGGCCTTCTCCTTCTGCCGGACTGCTTTCCTCTTCTCCCTCACCAGCTCCTGCTCCCATGCCAGCACCTTCATCCTGTTCTCCCACTCCAGGATCTTCATCTGCTGCTGCTGCTCCAGAGCGTCTGCTCTCTGCTGGTGCTCCAGCCTCGACAGGTCTAAGGAGTCCGGCTCGATCGGGCGGCGGGTCGCTTCCTCCGCCTCGCTGCCTGTCTGGTGTTGACGCGGGCTGATGACACGTGAGGTGCCTGAGGTTCAAAAAAGGTCAGTGAGGTCAACCCTGACTGCATTGTTCCAATATCTATTACATGACACTTGTAGTGCCCTTATGAGGTTCAGCAGAAGGACTTTGGCCACAATTTGGGAGAAACAGCATGTTTTTTTCCTCCTTCTGCTAATAAGCTTCTGAACACAGACCTTTCATATTTTAAGTGACTGTTATTTTAGAGCCGTTCCTCCTCCTGGTTTTATATGGTTTTTATGTGATTTTCTTTAATGGTTCATATTGTAACTTGACCCTCCCACTATCCCAAGCTCCCAATATGTTTCCTTTAACTTATTTATGACCTATTTTCTTGGTTGTCTATATGGATGTATGGACTGGGAAAGCTGCAAATAAATTGAAAAAAAAAGTCTTATTCTGATTGTTGTCTGAAACCATGGAAAATATCTTATGTGAACTATTTTTGTTGTTATCATTATATTTGTCCAGACAGATGTATCTTTAGTTGTACCAGGCATTAAAATGAACAAGAAATTGAAGAAAACAAGGGTGGTCTAATATTTTTTCCATGACTCTATGCTCTCTGGGCCCCACAGATGTGGAAGATTGAACCATTTTTTTTGCTTTGAGCACTACTGATTTCTACTTTCTAACTTCCATGGGAATGAATGGGGCCTGTTCTCTACTCTATCCGGTTGTCTTTATACATCAGACCCACTGCCACACCTCTGAGGTTCCAGTGTAGTCAGCAGGGTACCGGATAATGGATAAATGGGCCAAGACTTCCTCTTACAACCGATATCTGCATATGATTCCAGATAAATAAAAAATAAAAAAGCTAAATCCTCCCCATATCATCGTGGATGGGTTCTGAGATTGCATTTCAGCCAATGTCTTATGCCTCTTTTGCTCTCCACACAGGCTGTTTACCTGCATTCAACCAAAGCCCACTCATATGTGATAAATCAATAATCTGTGTGTGGTATTTCCAGTGTTTCAGGAACTTTTGATGAATCTAAATGGCCAACTGTTGCTGATTGGTGAAACAAACAGCCTCATTCACTAAACAAGGAACTGCCGGGAGCGACTTGTATCTAAAGATTAGGACGAGGAACAGACATTCATTGTAATATTTATTTTATTGTATATTAATGTTGTAAGCTTCTAGTCCTATGCCTGCACATGTATTCCAACCAGAAATGTACTTAAATGGACAAAGGTAAATTAATTAAAACACATAAAGTTCCAGTAGAATATTCATCAAATCTAATGCAGACTGAAACATTCTCTATTTAAATTATATTTGATTTAACTTTATCGTCACTGCACTGAGCACAAGTACTGAGGCAACAAAATACAGGAAACCAAATGAAACTACTTCCTCCTCGTCCTCAGTCATGGTAACCTAAACAGTGATCCAATTAAGCTAAAGCGTATCATTCACTGCCGTTTACATGACAGTTTCTTAATTAGCAGTACCGTCTCCATACTGGAACACAACATATTCACTTCAAAGGTCACCAATATTTGCCAACAGAAAATTCACTGAGCGAGTGTATCCAGGCAACTAATACTGTGGCAGCTTGCAGGGCTGTATGTGTGTGTACCTGGTGCTGTGAAGTAGGCAGCAGGAAATATCACGTCCTGCAGCTCTGCATTGTGGGAGGTGGAGTTTGTAGTAGGGCTGTGGTGCAGATCAGTCCAGTCGCTGCCTGATATTCTGTCCAAGGCGTCACGCTGGATGCAGATGGCAACTTGTTCTTTGTGGTCTTCAGTCTGGGAACAAAGTGTTTAAGTGATTAAATATCAAACATGTCACTTCTAGCATGAATATTAGTTTATGAATCATAGTTATCCATTGGAATGAGTTGTTCCAAGTGTTTTAATTATGTTCTTTTGTACAAATTCTGCTTCTGGGAATTAACACGTCAAAATCAAAACAATAATTTAAAATAAATAATTACCAGATTCACGCTGCCATTCATCTGCCCGGCAGCATTTATCAGCATCACATTGCCTCCTAATGAGAAAAAACAGGGAGGGACTGCAGGTCAATACGTTTCACAAAAAATAAGCAGAGAGCGCATCCCTCTGGTAGACGCAGGTACAACATCACCTGTACAGAGACAAACATGTAGTCAGAGATCCTCATGATCTCACTAGTTGCAGTAGACTTGAACATTTAAATGTTAAATTTAGGGATTATTTAATTCATTTCTAAGCTGAATTCCTTATAAATTTAACTGACAAACTCAACATGCTTTGGGGCAGCAGAATGTTAAAGTGTAGGCAGTCTTTAAATGGAGAATTTGTTTTCCAACTCTAATGGCAGCCAGTATCCACCCCACTGAAGTGTCCTTGAGCTGAATTTAATAATCCCTTAAAAAAAATAAAATCAATGCTGTGGTTTTGTAGTTAATAACAATCTTACTGGAGGGTAATGACATGACTAGAAACAAAAAAAGGAGGAACAGAGTTGTTAATTCAGAATAACGGGAAAGGCAGAATCTGTTTAAATAAAAAAAAAAATTAAAAACACTTGAAGAACTCTAATAGGGTCACAGAAATAAAAAAAAAATAGATGCAAATGATGAAGGTTTGGGAAATTTTTGTTTTGTAATTTGGGTAAATAGGGCCTTTAGAGAGACTATTTGGCTTGCTGAAGAATTTAGTCTCTCACTACCATGGCTGTTGTAGTCAGCTGTAAAATACTATGAAACAGTTATTTAATAGGTTTGCCCCAAATTCAGGGTTGAAGCTATTACTATTCATGACTTTTAATGCATTTTGTGCATAATTAAAGTATTTATTTCATGAGGAAGACATCAAGAAAAACTCACTTAAGTAGTTGGAATAATAAAGAATGAAAGTGCTTGAGGTCCAAGGTTGTGTTTGATGAAACCAGACAATGATTTGTGTTTCATGAGAAATAAGATTTAGGTGACTAATTATTTATTTATTTTCAGTTTTCATTTTCAGCTCAGTAAGGTTTAGGTTCCAAAAACACTTTAGGTTAGGTTTAGGAAAAGATCATGGTTTGGGTTAAAAAAAATAGACCTTTTCACAACATTAACCACTTGTTAATGTAAATGTTACACCAGATTTAGTGTAAATTGATGTATTATTTTTGGAATCAACAATAATGGGGCATTTAATAGGTTTACTCTAAAATTAAAAAATAAACATAATAACATCATAATTACTACTACTACAACTTTTATTAATATTACGTCATCGTAAAAATGCGTTAGGCCTAGGTTTAATCAAAACTGCTGGTGAACCTGTAGTCCAGATGTTGTTCTCAACGGAGCGCTTGCTCAAGGACACTTGCTGCAGATGTTTAACTAAAGCTGCTCATAATCTCCACTGTAGATAAGTGTTGACTTCTGTGCTTTTTTGTCATGCAGAAATCGTATATATGCATTACAAGAAAAAAAAGAGTACAGCGTCAGAGGAAAAAGTTCTCTGGAGTCACCAAAAGCACCAAAGCATGACTTCTTCATGACATCCAGACTAGAAAACAAAGCAGCATGGAGCCCTACTGTACATTTACCTCTAAAGTTCTGGCTGTAAATGAGGCCAGCTTCAGTTTGATGATGATATACCAAGTAAAACTGGAGAAAAGGTCAAATATATTGAGTATAAAATGATAGAACTGGATGTAACCCTCTTATATGTTATCTTTGCAACCTTTGTTCACATTTGCAACATTTCAAATTCTTTATTGATCATGAGAGTGTGATAAGTTAAAAAAAATGACACAAAATGACCCAAAAGACACAAAATTACCAAAAGACACAAAATGACAAAAAAAAAACCCACAAAATGACCAAAAACGACACAAAAAGACTAAAAAAAAGACACAACAAAAGACACAAGATGACCAAAAAAGACACAAAATGACCAAAATTGTTACGCTATGCAGACACAAATAAAATAGAGTCACACTGGAATTAAAACCAGAGTTGGATGACAGGATCACACACAATCACAAGATCACATTTATGTTGTTTTTTCTATGTTTCTTTTTGGTTCAAAATGTTGATCCAGTAAGTCAGAATAAAAAATAAATTATTATTAGGTCATATAGGTGAGGTTTTGCTGAAAAAAAATATACCAACATGGCATTTAAACATCTTTAAGTGGTGTATACAGGCAGGATGAAAAGGATTAAAAATGGACTAAATAGCCCAAGACTCCATAGAGTTAAAACGCCAGACAGATGTTTCAAGTGTCACACGTCTAGGCTGTTGTTGCTGCCAAACACACACACCCACCAACAACAACACTGCAACAGCACAACCCACAATTTACCAGCTGAATAAATGACAATTGGTTAGTATCACACACGGTTATTAAACGCGTCTCTTGGCATGCTTTTAAAACAGTTCATCCCGTTCCATAATTGAAGCTAAGCTACCTTCTACTAGCTTGCGGACCGCTGCTTTGTGGCCAGCTCCCCCTGCGTGGCTGGTGAGAGCTGCCTCGCCCATGGTCTGAAGTTTAATTGATTTACAACAGGCCTTACATCGAGCGAAGTGAATGTCCTGGACGTCTTTAACTAGCCAGTCCTTGTAAATTCCCTTTGAGAGCCAGGAGTCCTGAAATTTACATTTTCCAGGCATAGTTAGCTGTGAAGTTAGCTGGACCGCTACCTAACGGCGCAACCTCTTACCTTCCACTGCCTCCTGGTGCGTTCAGGTGTACTCGGAATATCCACGGAAGTCTGTATCACTGCTTTAACCCTCTGGAGTCACCAAAAGCGACAAAGCATGACTTCTTCACCACAACCAGACGTAAAAACAAAGCAGCGTGGAGCCCTACTGTAAATTTACCTCTAAAGTTCTGGCTGTGAACTCCATGTGGCCAGTTTCAGTTTGATGATGATAGACCAAGTAAAACTGGAGACAAGGTCAAATATATTTCGTATAAAATTATAGAACTGAATGTAACCCTCTGATATGTTATATTTGCAACCCTTGTTCACATTTGCAACATTTCAAATCACGTGTTATGTTGGACTAAAGGACTAAAAAAGACACAAAATGACCAAAAAAGGACACAAAATGACAAAAAAAAAAAAAGACACAAAATTACAAAAAAAAAAAACACAGAAGAAGATACAAATTTACTAAAACAAGACACAAGATGATCAAAAAAAAGACACGAAATGACCAAAATTGTTGGAGTTGGATGACAGGATCACACACAATCACAAGATCACATTAATGTTGGTTTTGTTGTTGTTTCTTTTTGGTAAAAAATGTTAGTAGTAAAGTAAATCAGAATAAAAAAATATATATATTATTAGGTCATATAGGTGGGGTTGTGCTGAAAAAACAACAACAACATGACATTTAAACATTTTCTAAGTGGTGTATACAGGCAGGATGAAAATGATTCAAAAATGGACAAAATAGCCCAAGACTTCACAGAGTCAACCAATTTAAATTATATAAAGATAGACAATAGGGGCTTTAAGCGGTGACGTTAGAGGGACGGCTACGGCACATTGCGCTTCCTCATGGAACTTCATGTGATATTCATATAAATGTCTAACATAACTGAAACACCGTCGTTTTCCAGAAACACTTAAAGGCAGCATGGCTTAAAAGCAGTCGTTCACATGTGTCACTGCCTCCAATAGAAATGCAGCTAACTTTTTCTAAACCAATCAGCGTTAAGGAAGCCATCAGTGTAGCCTGATTGGTTTAAACGTGGCACGCTCGGAAGCCAGAACAGAAACACATGGGAACCAGATGGCTAGATGCAAATAAAGATGTTTTAATGCTGATTTGAAACACATTTATGTGGCATTTGAGGCTGTTTGTAAGTATATCGTGTAGCTGCGTTGGCACTGACCAAGAAACGTTACATTTCTTTGATTCGCACTCACCAAATAACATAACCATATTGTCCTGCTGTTAGCTTGTTTTGCTAACTGAAAGGCTAATAGTGACTGTTCTCAACTTAGACTTTCTAACATTTTGATGTTTAAGATGCTGGTAAACCACGCTGCCTGATTGGCATCTTTAATAAATGCGTGTTGTCACTTTATACCTTTCAGGTGCCATTGATAATGTGGTGTCTCTAATGGAGGTTATTAATCATTAAGAGATGGAGACAGCAGCTCTGGTAGCTCCAGTCACAGCGCTGGAGTTCCTTCAAGATGCATTTTTACTGACAGGTAGGAAGCAAAAAGTAGAAGACAATGAAGTTGTGATATTTATAGCAATGCACAAATAAACCTTTCAAAAGACAAACAACAATTTGTCAATTTTACTACAAATGCATGGGCAAAAAAATTGTAATATGTTTTAAGTTCTTATGGAGTGTGCCACTTCTTGCTATTTTGAAAAAAGACTGAAAACTGAAGGTCCATACAGCTCTGCATCCAAAATCTTCTGTTCCCCTTTCCTGACAGGTGAGGGTCCAGTCCTGACAGTGTACACTCTCCAACCTAGCCCGAAAGCCTGCGCCTCCCTGAGTGTGCTCCAACACTACAGAATCCACGGGATAAGACCTAGAAGTCTGCCGGCTGTCCCAACACAGAGCTCTGCCTTGGGAACATATGAGAAAATCAAAGATGGTGAGAATGAGCAGATGTTTGTTTTCACTGTTTTCTTTGTTAATTTCCTCCTGTTGTGTTCAGGGAAGTTTTATTTATTCACTTATATGACAACTTGACTGTAATGATAAGTCTTATCTTGCTGGTGATTTGCAAGAATTTTCATTTTCAGGATAAATGAAGATAGAATCTTGATTCATAATAATAAATGGATAATATCTTTGACTGTGATGGCTAGTTTTAACAACATAGTTTGCACTCAATAGCAGTCCTCTGTTTTTTTTTATCATAAATTCATAACGCCCCCTGTCACCTGTTCATCCCCAGAACTGCGCTCCACATTGCAGCCCAACTCCTATGACCTAGCAGTGTTTGGAGGCAAGGCTGTGAGGCTGGTGAGGCTCCATGTGGATCGTCGGGATGTGGAGCATCTGCACTTGGAGATTATGGGTCCCTTCATGGAGCTCCAAGACTGGGCCCTGGATGTCCGCTGGCTATCTGGAGAAAAACACTCACTGCTCTGTGTGGCTGTAGCTCACAATAGTGCCCTTCTGCTGGACATAAGTACAGGAAAGGCCCTGGTTCAGTGCTCCTGTCTGGAGGGGTGTCTGCTGTACACTGCCCTCCTTCTTGTACATGAATCCTGGGCAGATACCGTCTTAGTAGGAGGGACTGTTTTCAACCAAGTGGTTCTCTGGAAGCCTGGAAGAGAAGAAGACAAAAGTAGCAATTCTGAACACAAAGCTCCAGTTGAGAGACGTCTTCTCGGCCACAGCGGGGTCATCTTCAACATCTCTTACCTGCAGGAGAAAGGATGGCTGGCTTCAGCCTCTGATGACCGCAGTGTAAGGGTTTGGGGTGTTGGTGATTTAGGCGGCCCTGGGGGAAAATGTGGGAACTTGAACCCGGCTTGTTTAAGGGTCCTTTATGGACACCAGGCAAGAGTGTTCTCTGTGTGTCTCTCCCCAGGTAAAGTGTTCAGTGCTGGTGAAGACGGGGCCTGTTTAGTCTGGGACTGGGCCGATGGTGGAAAGGTGGTTCGGACATTAAAGGGACACCGAGCAGGGGGGGTTCGTGTGCTGGCAGTCAGTGAGAGCACAGGAGCCGAAGAGAGATGGGTGGCTACAGGTGGGGCAGATGGAGGGGTGAGGTTGTGGAGGGTGGAAGGGGGTGAGGAGGCAAAGGAGAGAATGGAGGAAGCAGGGACAGAGAAGATAACTGACTTGAAGTTTCCTGGTCAGGGCTTGCCTAAAGTGGTTTGTTCAGCAGGGACAGAGGATAAAAATGAAAGCTGGAGTCAGAGTAAGTTTGTGGTTTGCACTGAGCAAGGTATCATTTACCAATACAGTGATGGGCAGTGGTACGTGGTATGGAAAGGGACTCCTGAGTTTCAGTCTTATTGTGTGATGGAAACAATCAGCGTGAAGCACTCAACACCAAAAGTTAACCTATGTGCTGTGGGAAACCTCAGCGGGTCCATACAAGTCTTCCCCATTTCTCATCCTCAGTGTGGGACTCTTCTCACAGGTGGATCAGGGAAGATCCATAGTCTTATTTGGCAAGAGGCAAAAGAAGGCGTGTATTTGTTAGCATCAGGCGCTGAAGGACTTGTCTATCGCTGGTGTATCAAGGTTGAGTCAGATGTTAACTCCTCTTTGGCTCTAAATGTAAATCTCCTTCCTCCTTTCCTTCTTCCCGCCTGTGCCAAACGCTGGCTGACTGCTGCCGTGCAACTCATCTACACATCACAGAGGTTGCTGTGGGTGTGTGGGGACAGGAGAGGCTCTCTGCTTTTGTT
Organism: Centropristis striata; assembly: GCF_030273125.1. Classification (NCBI taxonomy): domain Eukaryota; kingdom Metazoa; phylum Chordata; class Actinopteri; order Perciformes; family Serranidae; genus Centropristis; species Centropristis striata. The sequence goes on along the minus strand of NC_081521.1, from coordinate 26,753,923 downwards.
TCAGGATAGGGATGACAAGAGGATGGATGAAGGAAGAAAAGAAGTGGGTGACCTAACGCTGCACCCACTGAGCTGCTTGTTCGGGGTGCATGGAAAACAGGGTGTAACTTCAGTGTATGAATACCAAGGACTGCTCTATAGCACAGGCAAGGACGGCTGCGTGAGAATATTCACAGTGCATCCAACACCACCAGAAAAACTTGAAGAAAGGGGTGTAGAGAACAAAGGAGGGCTTCAGCTGGAGGTTCTCAGAGTCCAGCGGGCCTGTAAGGGCATGGAGTGGCTGGAGAGGGTTTTTATTCTTGAACCTGACATTCGGGCAGAAGAGGAAAAGGAGGAGGAGGAAGAGCTTGGAGAAATATGTGAAAACCACTACAAGACACAGAATCTAAATTTGACCAAAAAGCTTGAGGCTGCAGAGGAGGGGAGCTTGAGAGGAGAAGAAGAACAGACAGAGAACAAGGGGAGAGAAGCCAGGTTCGCCATCATTGGCTTTCATGCGGTACACTTTGTGGTTTGGGACCCGGTGAGGCAGGAGAGGCTGTTAGCGGTGCCTTGTGGTGGGGGGCACCGCTCTTGGAGTCTCTGGCCGTCCAACAAAGGGGTTTGGCCCGGATACGGAGCTCTCGTCTTCATCAAGCAGGGGGCAGTCCTGGCTTCCCACCCCCCTGGAGAGGCAATGAGCTGGGGTGGAAAGGCAGGAAGGAGCGGAGGATGGGCCCTGAGAGAGGGCGTCCATGGGAGGGGGATAGGGTGCATTTGCAGGCTGGGGACGATAAGGGGAATCGGGAATGAGATTCAAACAAACAGTGCTTCAGAAGATGATGTAAATGAGGTGGTGAGAGAGGGAGGGCATTGGGAGATAGTGGTAACAGGAGGAGAGGACACCAGCTTAACCGTCCTGGCCATACAGCCCAGCTCTGGCAGCATCAAAGTTCTCTCAGTTATTACCGACCACATCTCGAGCGTGAGGACAATGACAGCCTTGACGCACCCACAGGGAGGGAGTAAAAACCAGTCCCTCTCCGCCCTGCTGGTGTCTGCTGGCGGGCGCGCTCAGATGCAGTGTTACCGGCTGTTGATCGGCTGGGACAGGCAGAGACTGCTTCCCTCCTGTCAGGTGATCCAGGTGGCCAGTCACCGATTGGACCAACAGTGGGAGAGAAGGCGGAACCGACACAAGACGGTGAAAACAGACCCAGAAACGAGGCAAGTTATTGGTTGATTTCTGCACACTTGTAAAGGGAGTTTTATCCATAGATACATTAGAGGTGTGAATCACCAGAGGTCTCACGGCACAATTTTATCCCAATACTTGAGTCACAATATGATATTATTGTGTTTTTAAGCATTTTGTGATATGGTGAGTATTGTGATACAATATATTTGCGATTTAACTGTTTAACTGCATTTTGTGTCCACAAAATTACAATCAATCAAGAATTGTTTTGTCAAATAAGAGAATATTCTCAGTCTATTCATCTCACTTCAATAGCGCTGATTGAACATCGGCTTTGCCGTCATCGGTTGATGCTATCTCTAGATGATGGCGGCTTAGATGAGCCCACAAGTTTGTTGTATTCCCAAAGTATTTTATTTTCATGCGGCACTCCTTGCAAACTCCATGCGTCGTATCTATCTCATACGTCCTTTCCTTGTTAAAAAAATACAAAATAAGTCCACACATTTGACTTAAACCCGGACGATGCTCTACTTATTTCTATTTCCATCTTTGTTGTACCAACTACTTCTTTCATGTTGACCGCCACCTCTACTGACCTGACCAGAATATAACTCAACGCAACATCTAGTAGTGGATTAAAGTAGCATAAAGTACCATAGAATTCACTTCATATTTTCCATTAATATGATAAAAAATATCGATACTTGGCGGCCATGAATCAATATAATATTAACACGCAAAATATCATGATACTATGCTGTATCAATTTTTTTCCCCCACCTCAAGAATACATGGACTTTTCTTGATGACTACATACACTAGGCAGTGCTGTTTTCTCCTTCCTTTCTTCTTTCTTCCTTATTCTGCTCTTCAATGAGAAAAGTATACTTATAAGAGATTTTTACAATAAAATAGTGCAAAATGTGAGCACTGAAGAAAATCTGCTTCTCTGTTTCACTTGAAACTGAATTTTTTCCCCATGATATTTTCCTTTAAATCTACTTCTGATCCAGTCTTACCAGCCGTGTCGCTATGTTTTCAGGTACATGTCTGTCGTGGTGGTGGATGAGAGGACGGACTGTAGTTTTCTGGCTCTGGCCTGCAGTGACGGAGCTCTCAGGTTGGTCTCTATCTTCCTAAGGAGCTGGAAAAAATTGTATAAAAAAAGTATAAAATCAAAATGTCTTCGGACTGTTTTAATGGTCTCATATAAGTATTTTCTTTCACGAAAATGTGGCTATGATGATTTTTTTTCAATGATGAATGAGTTTTTTTAGATTGAAGATATTTACTCTCCCTTGAAATGCTGTTTATCTTTAACCACTTTCCTTGCTCTCTCCTGTTTTCTGTCTTCTCACCTCCTTTACTCTCTTTTCCAGATTGTTCTCAATGAGTGAAGCTAAACGTCAAATAGATCTGCTGTGGGAGACGTTTCACCACCAGCGCTGTGTGCTCAGCGTTGCCGCCTGCACCCTAGATGATGAAAAAGGCAACAGGTGAGCTGATGTTTATGGTTTTTTTATTTCCAGAACCTGAAGTTGGTAAATGTTGGCACCTACATTACAAGTCATGAGTAGTCTTGCTTTCTAGGAACCCAGCAGAAGCAGACCTCTAACTATTATTACATATATTTTTATTATTTTAAAGTACATTATTTTTGCTCTGTGAATTTATGTTTCAATCTCCCATGTACATGTCTGTATTACCTCCTCTCTCTCAGGTATAAGCTGCTGTTCAGTGCTGCAACAGATGGAAAAATTTCAGTGTGGGATTTGACCGATGCTTCCTCCTTATCAACCGGTTCTTTGAGTAGTGCTCCAACTCCACCAATCCCTTGCCTCGACATTCACGCCCACCAGAGTGGCGTCAACTCATTGGCTGTTTGGGCAGAGAAACAGGGACAACAAGAGGGCGGTTGCCTGGTAACTGTTGCCAGCGGAGGGGATGATGGGCAGCTGACAGTGTCCGTGATCAGGGTGCAGTACCCAGAGGAGGGAAAGACTGGTGGCAGCAGAGTGTTTCCTCAGACTTCTGAGCCTCTGATCTCTCAGCAGCTCCAACCTCTAAACCAGCTTTGTCTTCATCTGCACTCCCAGTCTCACATCCCGCTGGCTCACGCAGCGCCTCTGACCGCCCTGAAGCTCCTGAGCCCAGGCCTCGTGGTCTCCACTTCTTCAGATCAGAGGGTTTGTCTCTGGAGGGTCCGCAGTTCCGGTATCAGCCACATCGGGGCGCTGTGCTCCCACGTTGCAGATGCTGCAGGACTCGCGGTGTGGGAAGGGCAGGTGAAAGAGGAGGAGGGAAATAAAAAGAGGAAAATAAGGTCTGAGTCTGAGCAGGAGATTGCAGTTTTGAGAGGGAGTCAGACAGGATTAAAAACAATGTGTAAGACAGTAGCACAGTTTGATAAGGAAACAGCTGATGAGGCTGAGCATGGAGTCACAAGCAAGATCGGTGACCCAGTTTGTCAAAGCAGTGATGAGAGGGGAGGTGAGACAGCTGGTGAATGTAGAAGTCAAACAAAGACTGACAGCGTGGGTGAGACAGCGAGCGAGGCAACCACTGAGGCAGGTTTCAAGGCTTCCTGTGAGAGCAAGAACAAGAGAGGAAAGACTGGATGGGTGCTGGTCTGCGGTCAGGGCTTCCAGCTACTACAAGTCCAAAATACAGATGGATGCCCAGATGTGGAACACAAGGAGAGACAAGGAGAAAGTGGATCATGGAATTAAAGTGGCTTTACAAAAAAAGACAATATAAGTGGAAATAAAAGCAGTGGTCCAAACAATCTCTTCCCTAATGGACACATTTTATAAAATATTTATAAATTATCTGTGAAATTACTTCAAATGGATTATGCTTTGGAGATTTTTAAATTACATTTTTAATAAAGTTTATTTATCCTCTAGCTTTCAGCTATCTTCCAGCTCATTATTTATGGGGCATTTATTCCTTAGCATGTTCAATAAAGAGTAAATGAAAAACAAAAGTATAAACAATTTGTCTGAAGTTTCAGTAGGAACATCATTACCAAACCTTTGTGAACAGATATAAAGCGGTTTTCTTGAATGTTTCTTAAACTGATTAAAGTTTGTGTAGAAATTAAAGTCTGTCATCCATTTCTAATAGCCTGAAAAAATCCAAACAAATTTGTGAAAGTGTTGGAATCGGCTAAATTTCAAAGCACCAAAAGCATGTGGTGCTCATTAAGGAAAAAATTTAAAATCTTCATTGTTATTACAAGAGAACATTAAAGCTGTCTCTGATGTGTTTGGGCCATCTGCGGCCTCCTTCAGGGAGAAGCGCAACGCTGCACAAAGATGGCTAAAATGACAGGAGATATTTTTAAAACGGCAAGTTACATCTCAACCAGCCAGGAAATAAAGCTGTGTACTTGAAGAGAGCCTTGGGAGTCAATTTTCCAGTAAGAACAAGGCCAAACCAAAGGCTGCCTTTACCAAATGTCTCTAAAATCCACAAAGTATTTGGAAGACTATGGCTTATATCTAGTTTATGGTCAAAACTTCACCACAACATAATTACCACTTCTGAGGTACCCATGAGCAAGGCAATTAAATCCAGACTGTTTAAGTGAATCGCAGCCCATAAAGAACATTCTTCACCTCTTGACAGACTTAAAACCGGTAGATAACGGGTGATGGGATAAAAGTGAAGCTAATACGGAAATGTCTTAAACCTGCATTCTTGCAAACGGGGCGACTCCAGGATATGGAGGAGCATATGGAAGTCCAACTGTATAGAAGTATATGAGAAAATGACCCGACTTCTCACTTGATTTATTACCTCAGTAAACATTTTACTAATGAGTTTATGGTCTCAATCGCTAGTTTCAAGTCTTACAGCATGATATTTATTTTGTATATTATCTTCCCATTTAAGCACTCTTGTCTCACAGCAAGAGGGTCGCCAGTTCGACTCCGGCCTGCAGCTCTTCTGTGTGGAGTTTGTATCTTCTCCCTGTGTCAGCGTGGGTTCTCACTGGGTACTCCAGCTTCCTCCTACAGTCCAAAAACATGCAGCTTAGGTTTAATTGGTGACTCTAAATTGTCCGTAGGAGTGTATGAGAGCATGAGTTAAGCGGTTAAGGATAATGGATGAATGAATAAATGTTTCCATTTGAAGTAAAAAATGATTATAAAGGTGGTTATGCTTTAGGGTGGGGCAACCATGTGATTGACAAGTTACTAGCACAGTGTTGTCCGTGTTTTCGTCTATGACCCTTTCACAGTGTGTTCTCAGTTCACAAATGTTAACTGTAATATTTTGGTAATCTAAAAATTACTTCTTTTTTTTTTTACAGGGTTTGGTTGATTAAAAGACACCCAAATGAGTTGGCTGTTTGTTACTGCAACTTGCTAGCCAAACTAGCTCACTGATAACTTGATAATGTGAAAATGGCAACTCCAGCTTCAAAATGGTAGATGACAAACAAATGGGTGATGTCACAGTGGCTACACCCACTTCTCATATACAGTCTATGAATGATATGGAAAAGAAAATGCAACATATGCAAACTATAACAACTTAATGCAATATTACAATCACTGCAGAGTGGTTTTAAGGAATTAAGCACTTCACTTTTCAAAGGCTGTCTGGTTATACTTGGTATCAAAGGTTACGGCTAATAATTGGGAAATTATAGTTAATGTATAGAAATATAGCAGGCCCACATCAGAAGTGTTCGTTATTACACTGTGTGTGTGTGTGAGAGAGAGAAACACACATAGTTTGTGGTTGGTCGAGGGTGAGGGTTTGTATAAGCGTCCCCACTCACAGTGTGATCATGTTGAGTGTTTTGCATGTGTTCTGAAATGCTCATTTCGCACAATTGAAGCAGAAATTTATGAAATGCTAATAATGCTTAAGTGGCAGGTTGACATGAGACTGTGTGCACATGTATTTGCATTTCTGGATTGTGTGTGTCTGCCCGGCATGCAAATTTCAGTGTGTCAGATGAAGTGTGAGACGGCTAGCAGCATGTTCACCTGCCCCACATTAAATTTCATACATGTTGAGGGAGAGAGTGTGTGAGTGTGTGTGTGTGTTGATTCACAATCAACTGCCCGGAATTTAGATGTAGATATCAGATGAAGTGTGTGTGTGTGTGTGTGTCTGTGTGTGTGTGTCTGTGTCTGTGTCTGTGTGTGCGCGCGGATGAAATGCCGATGTTACTGTAGACGTCGGCTAAATGAGATGTGTGCATGCCTGCCTGTCCTGCGTACGCTTTTGTCAATATCTTTGTGTGTGTGTGTGTGTGTGTGTGTGTGTGTGTGTGTGTGTGTGGAGGCCTAGGTGGGGGTCAGAGCCCATGAAGGGGCCGACTGCAGGTACCCATGAATATTTTAATATTTTAGCGTCGTCTCACATTGCCTTTTGTCCAGCATCCGTCTCACCAACTGCCACTCAGAATGCAGAGAAAGAAGGAGGAATAAAAAGAAACCAAATGTCACCCTGAAAGTGAACAGGGAAGGGTGGAGAAAGCGAGAGGGGAAAGGGGCCTAAAGATCCCATGTTCATTGCCCCTGCCACCCTTGGTCTTTCTTCCAAGGGACAAAAAAGACAAGGAGAAGGAAGGAGAGAAGGCAAGAGCCAAAGTACCTGTGTAACCACTACTATCACTTACAAGGGGAAGAAAGGGTGAGAGGAGGGAGAGTGAAAGCACCCGTGCTGACAGGGTAAAGATGAGGGTGGAAAAGGGGGGAGACAGAAATGGAGAAGGCACCTGCTGCACAGAGCGTCACTGCTGATGTTTGTTGGGTTGCAGGAGAGAAAGAAGGAACGACAGACGAGCAAGAGGCAGAAATATGAAGGACAGGACTGCTTGATGAGTGAGGGTGCGTAAGATGAGACATTGAGAGGAAGGCACTCTTCAAGACCAGGATGTGTGTCTGGGAATACATTTTACGTTTTCAGGGGAAAAACAGGATTTGATTAGTCATCTTCAGTCTCCACACAACATGTTGAGAGAGAGAAAGTGACTTATGGAAGCCAGCTTGTGAAATCATCAGCGTCTGTAGTGATGTAAGGCTGCTAGGGAAATTGTCCCTGCATGCTTATGATGATCCTTGTGGGCAAGTGTGTGAGTGTGTAAGTGTGAGGCATGCTTTGCTTTCCTCAGAAGACCAAGGAATAAGTGTTCTGCCATCAAAGAACAGAAGGAGTGACAATTTACACCATCAAAGAGGTATATACTCCCTCACAACTCACTCACTCTTTTTATTTCCTGTTATCTGCAACTTTTAAAAGCTTTTTAAAAAAGCGGTGTCAAGACTGTCTTATCTTTCTCTCCTTATCTGCACATTTGGTTCAAGGACAGATCACTGACTTTTCCTAACGTCCTACTAAATGTTACATTCAACACCAATAGTTTTGAGCATTGGTGGAATGTAACTAAATACATTTAGTACTGTACTTAAGTTAGATTTTTGAGGCACTTGTACTTTACTTGAGTATTTCCATTTTATGTAACTTTATACTTCTACTTCACTACATTTAGAGGCATTTATTTAACACAAAAACATGATCAATTTAAAGTGATTAGACTTTTTTATTTATTTCTTAAACTTCTTAAATGATATATTTAATAGTTAAAATGAGCCCTATCTTTACCAAATAAAATGCTGCTTAGATAAATGCATAAATAATAATAATCCAAAAATATATTTGGAATATATAAAACAATCTGAGTGTGTCATTGTGCATAATGAGTACTTTTACTTTTGATACTTTAAGTACATTTTGATGCTGATACTTTTATACTTTTACTATATTATAAGTTTTGAATGCAGGACTTTTACTTGTAGTGGAGTAATTTTGCAGTGTGGTACTAGTACTTTTACTTGAGTAAGGGATCTGAATACTTCTTCCAAAACTAGTTTTGAGCAAGATTACTGAAACTATAAAGTGTATCACAAGCTTACACATGCTAATATATTTGCTCAGTTCAATGATATTTGGGGGTATAGTTGGGTCGTGGGCCAAGGAAAAAGTAAGATTTATTTTAATATTAGAGTCGAGAATAAAATAACAGGAATGTACATCTCTGTGAGACTGCACTTGGTATATCTCAATGCTAATGTCAGCATTCGAACATTTGAGCTGATAATGTTAGCTATATGTCAATCTGTCTGGTAGCTGTTGAGATATTTAACTGGATAAATGAAACTTTGACCTGCTAGAGTCACCAAAGACATGACCATGAATGTCAATCTGCCATATGGTAGCCCAGACATTTCAGTCTGGATATTTCAGGCGGGGGCAAACTAATCAATGTAAATGTTATCGTTGTCATCCAATGCATATTTGTATAACACTGTGCACAAACTGTCCTGCTGTAAACTGTGAACATGTTTCCTGCAAGTGTCACTTGTGAAACAGCCATCATTATTCTGCTCAGGCTCCCGGACTGGTGATGTCACGTGAACGACTACCTCACATTGGTTCATCTGGGAGTAAAACAACAGGTGATCCACTCACGACCCACTCACCACCTATTTACATAGGGTCAAATAGACAAACATTAAGTGTAGTGTCTCTTTTGGTACATTGGAAGTCATACTAGTACAATTTTTTTAAATACTACCAACAGGTTTTAGCAAGCCATTTATTGATGGGTTTTCACATTTTGCATTAACATTTGTTTTCATGATACACAAATTATATTTGATTATATTCAAATTGTTCACTTCAACTGAATAATAAATTATTTATTAATGTCTGTGTATTGCTGGTAGCTTGAGACAATGATGCTGAAGGCACACCAATAAAAATAGTGTGTTTTCTTATGGAAATGAATGAAACTTATGAATCGATACCCCCTTCACCACAATGGCCCTGCAGGAAAAAGAGTTTATTATTATTTTATTATGATGAAAAATGTATTCTTCTTATTTGTTGTCACTTTTCATATGAACGCATAGCACCTTTTTAACAGAAGGGGACCGCTGAAGCTGCAGTATTTCTCTTCCAAAACAAATAACTTGAGCTGAATTTCATAAAAAGCTCCAGGCCAGTATATTACTCTTCTGGTGGAAGGGTCTGTTTATATGACACACATAAATATTATTATTATTATTATTTTATCATGTTTTCCAAAGTTGGTGCTGCTATTTTAGTAAAATCTGTAGTAAACATAAACTTGCCTTCTCAGCTTAAACCATAAAGGATGTTTGCAACAGAGAAGCACATGTAAGCCTCTTAGTTTCATTTTATGAGACCAAAACATGCAGATTTAAGCAAGACCGCTTCAGTTACCAGTTAATCTACCAATTACACTACTTTGTATCTTTTTTATTGAAATCTCACCTTTCTTACAGCAGCCAAGGCACCCCTGTCCTCCCCAACTCTCCAGCGCCCCCGTCAGACTAATCACAGAAAACGCAGCCAGCAGCAGACATCTTCATCCTCCTCCTCCTCTAATCCTCATCCTGCTCCTTCTTCCATCCTCGTCTCAGACACCACCATGACACCTTGGGGAGGCCTGGCCCTCTCAGAATCCTCTTTTACCTCAATCCCCCTGCCTCCCCCTCCACTTCCACCTCCACCCCCTCCTGCTCCTCAGCCCACGCCATCCACTCCTTATCGTGGGAGACAGGACAAAGACGAGGACGTTTCAAGTTCCAGTTTTAACTCTGAGGCTCCGTCTCCACCTGGTGCTGTCCCTCAGGACAGTGCAGGTATGTCTGGAAGTAGGTCCCATCATGTTCTAGCTAAAATATTGTGTTTCTTTAAGATAATGTCAACCTACTGTGTGTTTACTTAAAAATGTTGTGATATTTGAAGTAAAAAAAAAAATCCTGCTTTCCACAGAAAAAATACAACACAAAAAATCAAATTAAGGGGGAATGCCCGTACCTTTCAATGGCCCTTCAGTATGATAATAGTCTGAAAAATGGGGATAAAAAAAGCTCTGCATCAGTCAGCCTTGTGTTTCCCTTAGTGCCCCCCTCAGTGGTTGGGATAACACTAATGGCACCATGTCCTACCGGATAGCATGAACTGTAGACTACCTAACATTAAGGTAATTACCTAGCTAATATTAATAACCGGCCTAGCTAACTGTTAGCTATAGAAAAGTAATTTTACTTAGGTAACAATCAGTGGTGGAAAAAGTATTCAGATCCTTTATTTAAGTAAAAGTACTAATACCACACTGCAGAATTATTTCACTACAAATAAAAGTCCTGCATTCAAAACTTACTCAAGTAAAAGTACAAAAGTATCCGCATCATTATGTACTTAAAGTATCAAAAGTAAAAGTACTCTTAATGCAGAATGAACCCACTCAGACAGTTTTTCTATATGACAAATATATTACTGTATTATTATTGATGCATTTATGTTGATTTTCTCAAGAAAGGGCTCATTTTAACAAAATAATATACTGTTATGAGGGTTCTTTCATAAAAAAAATAGCTAATCTTGAAAGTTATCATGTTTTTTATGTTAAATCTCGACCTGAAAAGTAACTAAAGCTGTCAGGTAAAATGTATTGGAGTAAAAAGTACAATATTTGCCTCAAAATGTAGTGAAGTGGAAGTATAAGATTAAATAAATTTTAAATTATCAGGTAAAGTACAAGTACGTCAAAATTGTACTTAAGTAAAGTACTTGAGTAAAAGTACCACTGGTACCAATGGATAGATAACTGTTAGGTCTTTTTATTTTATTTTTTAAAGATTTGTTTTTATTAACGAAGAAAAAACTCTAACAGTATGGTTATGATGTACAAACTGTTAGGTCTTTTAATGAATTCAGGCCCTGTACATCTCTATAGTTTTGTGACCAATTTCCTCTAACTTTGTCCACATCTGTCCCTCTCTGTTTATGCAGGTGGAGGGGTTAGAGAGTTGCGGGCGAGGCGGAGGTTGTTGCCCCAGCGTCGGGTGCCTCGTCCTCCCCGTCTCCCGCCACTGCGTCCCGTAACCAACCTCAGTTTCTCTCGGAGCTTCACCTTCTCTTTCTTTGAGCTGCCGCTGCACCAGTCGCCTCGCTGCCGTGCCGAACGCATCAGAAACCTCATGCTGCTTTTGAGACAGATACACTACTAAAGAATCAGTGGTGCATGGACATTTTTATTTTTCTGTTGGACATGGATTGATTACATACATACATACATACATACATACATACATACATACATACATTTCAGTATTCCATTGTCAAATCAAGACTGAGGGACAGACACTGTAGTTTCTGTATTTTCTGTGAACAGTTGACATTGTTTGGGTATCTTTTTGGATCAGTATGTATCATGTTTTGAAATATTGTATTATGGGTTTGAACCTTTTGATATCCCCTCTATATATTTTAAATCAAAATATAATATGTATTCCGCCAGGGAAAAAACACTCCATAGGTCATTTGTACAAGCAGCTTAATACAACCCAAGTGGCGGCGACCTCTTGTGGCAGTAGGTATCGTATTTCACAACTTGAAGACGTCATGACAGGTGGGGACAGACCTGAAGTCAACAGGTTAGAGGTTTTCACTCGTCTTTTCACCCCACTGACACCATGGATGAGGAGATGTTGATTCTGAAGGTCCAAAATCATACAATTATCTATGTCCCGTCACATCCTTTATGTAAAGACAACCATAAAAAGGAAGTGGCTTGGAAAACCATTGCAGGAGTAATGGAAGTGGATGGTAAGTTACCATTATGGTCCAATAAATGTTGTTTGAAAGCAAATTTTCTGTTCTTGTACATTAAATGAGAAATTCTCTAGTTATACATGTAGAAAATCCGGTTATATCACTCGATTACGCGCGATTTTGCAAGATCTCGTGCGTCCTCAGGACTCCGCTGTCCGCAACAGACGGCACTTAATACTGCATAGTAGAGGTGGGAATCATCCACGATACGATTTTATCGCGATACTTGAGTCACGATACGATATTATTGCGATTTTAAGCATTTTGCGATATGGTGAGTATTGCGATACAATATATTACTTATTTAACTGCATTTTGTGTCCACAAAATTAAATTAAATCAATAATTGTTTTGTCAAATAAGACAGTCTTTTTATTTCTCCACAATGAGAGTCAAACCCACAGACTGACCAACAAAGTATTCAGTCAAACTGAACTGAACTGATATCAAACATGCAGTGCAACGTTTGCTCCGTTGTGACTTTCATGTTCTGCTCGAGTCTAAAGAACGTGAGACAGACGCTTCCAGTCATCTGTCACACAATGAGCCGTTATAGTCACATATGAATCTACTGCCCGCGACGTCCACGCAACACAAGTTATCGCAAGTATATCTGCTGTTCCCAAACTTTCCTCAACTTCAAGCTTTACTGCTGTGTATAGCTTTGATACGGCTGTGTCCGTGAAATAACATTGCGACGGAGTCACATACCTGGTTCCAGTGTCTTTACCATGTAGCTAAAACCATCGTTTCCACAACGATGTATGGCCTCAAGTCTTTGCACATGAAGCAAGCAATGGATTGTGTTATTTCCTTTGCGCGTTCTGAATTGAGAGGCAGTTCTGTCGGCTGGTTTCTCGGTAGCGCTGATGTAGCGTTAGCTTTGGCGTCATCAGTTAATGCAATCTCAGGATGGTGCCGAGTTAGATGAGCCCGCAAGTCAGTATTTTATTTTCATGCGGCACTCCTTGCAAACTCCATGTGTCATTTCTATCTCATTCGTCCCTTCCTTGTTAAAAAAAAATCCAAAATAAATCCACACGCTTGACATTAACGCGGACGGGGCTCTCCTTAATTATTATCTCCGGTGCCGCCATCTTTGTTGTACCAACTTCTTCTGTCACGCTGACCATCACCTCTACTGACCTCACCAGAATAATACTCAACAGCACCATCTAGTGGATCAAAAAAGCAATTGATTTCATTTTAAGTACCAAAGAATTCACTTAATTTTTTTCCATTAATTATGACAAAAAAGTATCGATACTTGGCGGCCATGAATCGATATTATATCGCCACGCAAAATATTGCGATACTATGCTGTATCGATTTCCCACCCCACCTCTACTGCATAGCTTTCGGAATTATCCACATTCTACTACAACACAAGCTACATAATGTCAAATGCTTTAGCTTAACTTACAGAAATGTAGTTAGCTTAAAACTGACTTTGGATATATGACTTAGTGACAAAATGCAATGCATAGTTAACATCTACTGAGTTTCAGGATCACACAGTTTGATGATGATGTCTCACATCTGTATACGCCTGTATTCAGATTTTAGACACATAGTTCAGTTTTTTTACCCTGTTTGTAGTACATTTCACCACACAGTAGCTTTTAGACATTTTCTGTTGTTTGCCAACAGACATAATTGACAAGGAGGCTCCTTCATTCAATACAAAGTCAATAGAGAGCGGTGGATTGTTTTTTATACCCTCTGGTGGGGGCGGGGCTTAAGTGCGCTCTATCTGCCAATGGACCATTTGCAAAAACTCCTCCCCCGAACGCTCCTCATCCAATCATACCTTAGCAACCGTTACTGAGAGAAGATGGTCCGTCAAGCTTTGAGCTCTGAGCAGCAAGGTGAAACAACGTGCATATGGGATTTGTAAATCTGACACCAGGTAGGCCTACCCTAAGAGTTTAGCTGGAGGAATCGTTTTTTCCCTTTTCCAAAACCGAAAAAGCAAGAAGAGCTGGCTGTGAATTAAACAGTGTGGGAGACCCCTCTCCCAACTTAATATCTTGAAGATCAAAAGACACGCATATGTCTGCTCCAAGGTAATCTGCTAGCTAGCAAACATGAGCTAACTAACGATTGTCCAGCTATGTTAGAAGAGATAACCCAAACTGGATTTAACAGTTATGGTTCCTTTCAACTAGTATTCTTACCACTAGTCCAACAAACTAATGTTAATGACACCATCTATAAAATTAGCACGCTAAGCTAACTAGAGTCTAACTAATGCCTAGAGTCTAACTAATGCCGGTGGATTAGCTATCGTTTTCATGGATCAGTCACTCTCATCTCCTCGCTGTAAAACAATGGGGGCTGCTGATTCTTTCGGGGAGATTGGATGTTTCTGGGTAAGCCGAATAAATATTACCGTTATCAACCATCGTCATCAACACACCTGGTCCGGTTCCCTATTTTTTCAGTCCTTCACAATAACTCACAATACAGTAAAAATACAGATGTAGCCTATAGCACATGCTAACGTTACATCAGTCTGTGCTATGGATGATTTACCATCTTGGCACTAGTGACATTTATTTTACATGTTTTCTAGATTGTAGCCTACAGATGAGATGTTTGTAACTATAGTTACATACCAATGCTAAAGATTTTGTGGGTTTTGCTACAAAACCTCTGTAGCACCAGTGCTTTGAGCAAAATAAGTTAATGTCCAGCTGTGTAATGTATCAATGTTGAACACGGCCCAACAGGCTATTATAAACTTGTTTTATTTAGTCCTTGTAGCATTTTGTGAATGGGCAGCCTACCTCTTGGAGGTATTACTCCAAAAACACTAGCTAACACAACAGCGGTCTGCTCCACGGCTGCTGACAGTCCTGGAAGCTTGTCAGGCATAGCAACAGTAACTAGTAATAGTAAAGGGGGTGGAGCTTTGAGGCAGTCGCTGTTCTGTTTTTATTAAGGATAAACATTGGAGCGGGGTGACAAACAGGTAAACGGTACACTTAAATATGTTTCTAGATCTTCTCCTAAATTTATCCAAATCATTTTGGTGCATTCAAACTAACCAAACTGCTACCATTTTCACAATGTTAATCATTAATTATGTGTTTTAAACTGTAACTGCGGGAGGTATTACAGTGTAGGAACCAATAACTTACTTACTGTGGTTGCACAGGTTGGAGAACTTGTTGGTCAAAAATGTAGGCAGTTGTTTAACTCCTTATTTTCCTTTATTTTTAATTAACAGAGGATCTGCAGCCACAGCTTTTCTTTTGTATAATCCTGGAAAATGGTTGTTGTTGTTGTTTTTTTTAAACTATTTGCTGTTCCAATTTCTTATTGAGGTTAGATAAAATGTTGTATTTCTGTCTATTCATTCTCTTTGGCTTCTTCATTTCCCTCCATGTAAGTATTTTAATTAATTTCACATTTCCTCAGTTGGAATGGATTTCAAAAATTACCTATTGTGAAAGGTGGATTACATTAATGTAGATTAAAACAGAGAAAATACTTATCTTTCTCATTTGCTCTTTTTCTCTCGTGCTCGCTCTTTCACACACATACAGAGCATGAATCTCTGAAAGCTGAGCTCTGATAATGGAGGCATTCAGACACACTGAATGGGGGGTGAAGGGGAGGAGAAAGGGGCCGTAAACTCTCTGTAATGTGCAGAGTTCAAGGCTGTTCTCAACCTTCCCCGACTCACGTGTGAGTTTTTAGAACTGTGTGTGTGTGTGTGTGTGTGTGTGTGTGTGTGTGTGTGTGATCCTCATACACGCACACTGTTGCATGTGAACCCTTTGTACTCGTGCGGCTCCGTGCTGATACAGAATAGGTCAGTCCCTCTCTCTCCCTGGTTTGGTTTGTTTTGGTTACCTATGCAGTTACTACGGTACTACTCATCTTCTTCTTTGTCATGTAACTTTATACACACATTTTACAAACCTTAAGAAATGTGCAAGAGACACATTATATACACACACAGTCCTATGAAAAGTAAAGTGAAAGTGGAGCTTGACTGTGCTGCCAGTAATCTATGACACTGATTTCAGATGGACAGCATTGAGCGAAATGGCCTTCCTCACATCAGGCAGCCTTATCTCGCTGTTGCTCTGGACGAAGCACAGCTGGATGTCCTCGGACAACGGGTAGAAAAGAAGACCTTGTCATGTTTGGAGAGGGTGAAGGCACACTGTTGGTAAGTCAAAGGATAGGTTTAGTTTTTGAACTTTTTGTGTGTCCTCAGACAGTTTAAGGCCATTTATATGAAGCTCTATGGCCTTAAACCCTGTTTATATGTGTTCCTCCAGGTGTTCTGGTCCCAGGTTGAAAAGCTTTCTGCTGGGCTTTTTTCCTGTCCTGTCATGGCTACCTCGCTACTCCATCAGAGAAAACGCCATTGGAGATCTGGTGTCTGGAGTCAGTGTTGGGATGATACATCTGCCACAGGGTGAGGATGCTGCAACCGATGATTATCACAAAAAGAGTCTTAACAGGTTTTAACAACTTTAGCTACAGGTTTGAAGGGTGCAACTTTAAAATGCAATGACATATATAATATATGTTTTTCTTTTGTTTATGCCCCCTAAAATGTTTGGCTTTCACTATACTGTAACTTTCACTATAATCTGTGCAAAGATTGTCACTAGTGAGGTGTATTCACATTCCTCTACTGAAGGAGAAGATGTCACCTCACTTCCTTACAATGTCACAACTTCAAAAGTCAATATAAAAAGTCATGAATGAAACCCTTCAGAGCAGAGTTGACCTGCCAGTACTGAGAGCAAAAACAAAGCTGACAAACAACATAAAAGGCTAAAACTACACTTACCATTCTGATGCGTCTGCGATCACAACGGACTCCTCATTTGAGTCTGGATGATCAAGCAGGCTGAAACTCTCTGGTGTTTCCTCTGATTCGGAAAAAATAGACCAGATGCCAAAATTAGAGCTGCAGATTGTGAGCTGGCTGCTTGAGAAGGGACTACCCACTTGACATATTTTCCTAACCTCAACCATAGCTGCAGTGTGTCAGCAGATAAACTAACTTGGGCCACTTTGTTCTTTTACTGGTAAACCTTGCATAAGCTAGCCTTTTCAGATTTGTATTTTTAACTTTTTATCTTTGTCATAGCAGAGTATTTTGACACACTTTAAAACTTTTCAGAATCTAGTGCTGAGCTTTGAGCCAGTTTGACATAGTGACTAAACGATGGAATTACAATTACCGGGTCCGTCAGATGACATGACATTAGGCCCAGAAAGACTTTTCCCCATGGATTTACAATGAGAAAGCAACATCCATAAATCAGCAGACTTGTGAGTCTAGAAGAGCAGTTTTGATTAAACTATTTATTCCAATTCAAGTTAGGGGAGCACTTAGCTGGAAGTAGCTGGCTTGGTTTTCAGAAGTGTTTGGCGAGCTTGCTCCATGGGCCCATAGTTTTGGAAGAACCATAGAAGATCTGGATATTTTTCAACTTTCAACTTCTTAAGTTTCCACTGAGCAACTTTCATACCAATGCTATATCCAGTTCTCTTTTAACATCCATTGGCTGGATGGGCACACAAAAATGTTCAAATCTCTGAGTTTCCATCATGTATTTACAGTAAATGTAAATAAACTGTTGTGTGCTATTGCCCTCAGCATGCTGTAGCCTGCTTTACATTCCTCTCTCCCTTCTTTGCCTACTTCCTTTATTTCGCCTTGAACCCTTGAACCTTTTCGGCCCTGAACCATTTTAGGAAGAGAATATTCCAGTGTAGAGACCCCTCAACCTATAGCTTTAGGGAAGTTCTGAATATTTAATTGATACAGGGTTTTAACCTCTACCTCTCTGCTTCTTTCTCAGGTATGGCCACTGCCATGTTGGTGGGAGTTCCACCAGTGTGTGGTCTCTACACCTCTATGTATCCTCTCATCATCTACTTCGTCTTCGGCACCTCCAGACACCTCTCCATTGGTGACTATCACCTTTTATTTCACAATCTCAGTGCCTTCCTCATGAGCAATAACTGACAATAACTAACAAACTTAAGGGAAATCCAACCTGGTCCAATAACAGTAGGTCTACAATAATCTAATAACCTAGTCTTTTTTTTCTTTTCTGTTGCAATCAAATTTTCAGTAAGATGTAGTCTTCACAGTAGAAGTCCTGCATAAGGCTTGTGTGTCGGTTTATGTGTGACAGGTACTTTTGCCGTCCTGGCCATCATGATTGGGTCTGTGACAGCTAACGTGGAGTTGCCTAGCAACGGTGGTGAAGAGAGTCAGATTGATGTGGAAGCCGCCAAACTGAACGTGGCTGTACAGCTCACCTTCATCTGTGGCCTCATACAGGTACACACTCGTACACACACAGTAAATTAGTCAATACATGGAAAAACAGACTGCACAGGCTCATGATCATAGCTGTGCAGCCTATGTTCACCTATGACCTCTTAGCCCCATTATGGAGACAAGCAGCAGAAAAGAGAATTTCCCTGCAGACATCTACTGAAGTATCAAATTTGTTAAAAACATTCCATCCATTGTTGTGCATACACAACCTGCTGTGTTCTCTGAATCTCTCACTCTTCTTCATTACAGGTCAACATGAGGTGTTATCTGCCCCAAAGCTACATATAAAACAACAAAAAAAAACCTTTAGGGCCCACTGTGCATTGATAATAACAAGGTCCCTCACTGGGTTCCCACTACTGTAATAATTAATTTTATTAATTTGTGAAAACAGGTTTCAAAAAATGGTTTTGGCAGGTGATGATTTTGGAAGGACAAGTGTTTGTTGTTGTAATACAAATTTTGGTCAGAAGAGGATGAAACGCACCAATACCTTCTGTTCTAAATATGACTTTAGAACAGTTTTTTTCCAGATAAGTTTAAATTTCGTCATGCAATCTAAACTCAAGGTCTTGTGTCAAAATAAGTAATACAATAACAAACACTTGAATGTTTGTGATGATAATCCTTTTTTTTATGGCACAACTTTTAAGAAATAAGGAACCTGGTAAGATTATCCTGGCAAAACCATTTTTTCAGCTGTTCTTGAGTCATAATATAGGAGGAAAACAATTTAGATTAAACTTAGACAATGAATCATCAGTATTTTCTTCTCACTTGCCTCTAAGGGCTTCGATATAAAGAGTTTGATAGCAGAGCATTTTTCAGTGATAGAGAAAAATAAATTGTCATGTTGTATGAGAATTAAAGAGGCAGCATTTTGCTCAGATATTCAAGAGATAAAAAGAAGAAACTAAACTAAAGCTGTTTGTGTATGTGTATGTATGTATGTATGTATGTGTGTGTGTGTGTGTGTTCCCTCAGCTTGTGGTGTACCTGCTGCGTGGAGGCGGCGTGTGTCGCTTTCTGTCTGATCCTGTAATCAGAGGCTACACCACAGCGGCAGCTCTGCATGTCGTCGTTCTGCAGCTGCCACTACTGACTGGAATACCTGCACAGAAACACACTGGACTGCTGGCTTCAGTTTGGGTCAGTTAAAATACTGTGACGGCAAGCTTTAACACTGCTGATGTATCCTCAGGCAAGACTTTTAAGCCATATGAGCTCCTGTAGCACTGTTATGTGGCTGATCCCTGACCTCTGAAGTCCTGTTTTCTCATATGGGTTTAATTCATCAGCCTGCCTGTAAAGCTGAAACATGGTCCTGAGAATTTCTGTCATTTTATCAGTGAAAAGGAAAAGGAGCAAGGGAAGGGGCTCAAATAGGATTTTTAGCCTCAGCGCTCTCATTGACTACAACCTGGTTGATCGATACAAGCTCCTTTCACACTGCAGACCAGAACCTGGCAAACATAATAACTCATGGTTGATTCATCAGACTGAAGGTCACATCCCCTTTACTGGGCCAGCACTGACAGGCCCTAACTGTGTCTCTACACCTCACCTTAACCTCTTAGAACCTGAAAAATGTCATCATATTGGCACAGAGATGTTTTGGCAGTTGTTACTGCTGCAGGGGCTTCTGCTGCGAGTGAGCGATAGCTTTGTTTTTATTCTTGGCACTACACAGGGCGAACTCAAGGTTGGAATCAAACTCCTCCAAGGATGCACCTTGTCACCTCTACATGGGCAGGATTTCAAGTTGTAGGCTGCAAATATCTGCTGCCAACAGCTGATAAGTAACCAAACCCAGGCTGTTTGTAGCTTCCAACTTCACTGGACCATAACTTCCAGTATGCACTGAAGCAGCTGACAGCTATGAAACTAATACTTCTCTCTCTCATGCACTGATTGTCACTTTATTAGGTACACCTTTCTACTACCGGGTTTGATCCCCCTTTGCCTTCAGAATTGCCTTAATCCTTCATGGCATAGATTCAACAAGGTGCTGGAAACATTCCTCAGAGATTTTGGTTCATATTGGCATCATATCATCACGCAGTTGCTGCCAGCTGCACATTCATGATGATACATTCCCTTTCCAACACATCCCAAAGGTCCTCTATTGGATTGAGATCTGGTGACTGTGGAGGCCGTTGGAGTACACTGAACTCATTGTCATGTTCAAGAAACCTGTTTAAGATGTTTTGAGCTTTGTGACATTAACAGTTATCCTGCTGGAAGTAGCCATCAGAAGATGGGCAGACTGTGGCCATAAAGGGATGGACATGGTCAGTAACACTCAGGTAGGCGTTTAAATGATGCTCAATTGGTCCAGCATCAACAAGGCATTTTGGCCCAGAGAACTTCCGCTCACTGTATATTTTATATTCTCTGTAAACCCTAGAGATGGTGGTGCATGAAAATCCCAGTCAATCAGCAGTGAAATACTCAGACCAACAACCATGCCATGTTCAAGTCACTTAAATCACCTTTCTTTCCCATTCTGATGCTTGCTTTGAACTTCAGCAGCTAGTTTTCACCATGTGTACATGCCCAAATGCATTGAGCTGCTGCCATGTGATTGGCTGATAAGATATTTGTGTTAATTGGCAGTTGAACAGGTGTACCTAATAAAGTGGCCAATGAGAGTATATATCAGGTGGCAACCTCCAGGTCTGAGCAGTGAGGCAAACCAGGAAGTGCCTTAAGCTGCATTCTACCGGAAATTCCAGCAGGGGGCGCTGACGGTGGCTGCAAAAGCATTTCGGACCATCCATTTCAATACAAAATGAGAAAACTCACTTGATTTATTACCTCAGAATTTGTTTTATGAGAATACTACAGTCTCAATCGCTAGTTTAAAATCTTCTTCAAGACAATTTGATGTTAATAGTTCAAATAAGGGCCCCATTTAGAAGAAAATAGAAGATATCATGATTTGGGTGTGGCTACCTCTGATTGACAGGTCACTAACAAGGCAAGTCATCATCAGAAGAGAAGCAGAGCAATGTGTATCCACAGCAACGTGTCAATAAAGTTATATATTACGTTATATACATATAAAAAAGGACGTTTACCAGTTTGGTCTCTTTGACCCTTTCACACTGTATTTTCACTTAATGACAGTTTATTTGAACGTTTTGTTCATTAAAAATGTCTAGTGTAGTGTTTGGTTGGACTAACAGACACTCCAAAGATTTGCCGTTCATTTTTCTTAAGTAAGAAACGTACATTTTGTTTTTGTTTTTTGCTTGCCAAAATGAACATCCCAGTTAATGCTACAGGTAATGCTAACATGAATTAGCAGCTGCTTCTCTCAGTCAGGTTTCCTGTGTAGAGAGGTGTGTGGTCAGTGTCATCATATCCCTCTCGCTCCTCCACAGTCCAAATATGGTCTGCTCCCTGTATCGGAAACAAGATGGCGACGAGTGAAACGCTGAACTTGATGCCTCAAACGGGCAGTCCACAAACCAATGGGTGACTTCACGGTCACTACGTCCATTATTTATACAGTCTATGGTTTATATACATTTATTTATTATTGGTACAAGTATTTGAAAACTGTATGTGTGTGTCCTCTTCCAGACTTTAAGGGATGTTCTGTACGGAGTAACCAGCGCTGTACCAGGAACGCTGTCAGTCTCTGTGGTTTCCATGGTGATACTCATTGGAGGCAAATCGCTGAATGAGCGCTTTAAGAACAAGCTGCCTATGGCCATACCATGGGAACTTATACTGGTAAGGGATGGACACACACACACACACACACACACACACACACACACACTCAGAAGACTCATGTCCATTAGATGCACCCAGATGGACAGATGCCACAGTGATGAACTGATGAATGACTCACAGTTATATAAAAATCAGCTTTTATCAACAAAACCACAAATTCCCACATACAATAAATATCTGCACCTGGTCACTGATTAATCATCATTCTGTCTTCTGATGTTGTTTTGTTTTATATATTATAAAATTTGATTTAATATGTTTTTTTAAAGTTTATAAACGAGACATTTACTGTAGATTATTGTAATTTAAACTGTAAAATGTAAAATTAATTGTCCAAATTTACCAAAAAAACAAACATTTTTTTCAAGTACCATGACATAATTTGTCAGAAATTGTGTTTTTATTCGTAACCTGATTATTTAGATTATTTAAATCTTCAACATATATCACAGTTAGACTTGGTATGGTATGTAAAGGTGTGATGAGGAAATAATAATATTCCCATAGAACCTTTTCCCTGTGGTTTCACATCATTACAGTGTGTTGAAATTGTGTACTTCCATGTGTATGTGTTTGAGCAGGCTGATTGACCTGACATTTAGATGTAGAAAAACTGGACATTCTGTGCAGAAAATGTCACGTCCATTGTTTTTCTCCCACAGATTGTCCTGGGCACCATCCTGTCAGTGCAGATGGATCTGGTTGGACAGCACACAGTCCAGGTGGTGGGACACATACCCAGTGGGTCAGTAGAACTGTGTCATTGTTTTTTCTCTCCTCATCATCTAATTTGCTATTTTTTAACAATCTATTTTATCAGACTATTGTGTTGGTTTTTGCTTTGTTGAAGACTTCAAATAGTATGGATTTAGAGTGTGGCTGTTAGCCAATGAGTACATGTTTTATTCTAAATATAGTCATGGAAACTGAAACATAAATCATTGATTATTGAACTGAAAAAGATTTATTTTATTACTACTTGCACATAATGTTTTTGCCAATGTGCCGCATATTGAAAAAACTTGAAAATATGGTTGTAAGTTAATAAAAGCACTATGGCTCTTTTCTCTTCATAGATCTGACACTTTGATCCTTTAACCTCCCATTCTTCATACTTCTCTTCTCAGCATACACATAAGACAGTTAGCTTTATTGTGTTAGTCTTTATAGCTTTAAAATAATGATTGTTATTCATTGGGTGACTCGTCTTAAATTGCTGGTTATAATAATTTATTTTACAGAATATTTATTTTCTTCATTCAGTTGATCAAGCTGCCATCTCTTTACTTCCTCCTCCTCCTCCTCTTTCCTAGCCTGTCTTCTCCAGTCCTTCCCTCTCTCTCTCAGGCCAGAGAGCTGTTCATTCCAGCTCTGTCTACAGCTCTAGTCAGCTTCAGTTTCCTCACAGCAATAGGCTCCGTGTTCGCCAACAAACACGGCTATCACGTGGACTCCAATCAGGTACATTGATGGGAGCTTTAACTCAAGTATTTTCACCGGGGACCTCAAAGAGATAAAGTTTTGTTGTAGGCTGTTTGTTTTGATGGCTCTGAAATGTGAAAACTTCTTATTATACATTGCCCCATAAAGATTACCCTCACCCTAAGATTTTAAGCATTTTCCCTGAGTTCACTCCAGCAGTATTCCTGACATGTGCTGCAGTCTCAGTGCGTACTTTTCAAATTGCTGCTGTCTGTCTCTGCCTCAGGACCTGCTGGCTCTGGGTCTGTGTAACACCATAGGAGGGATGTTCCAGTGCTTCGCTGTCAGCTGCTCCTTCTCTCGCAGTACTGTCCAGGATAGCATTGGTGCCAAAACACAGGTATTGTGTTGTGTATTCCAAAAAGCATAAAAACCTCAAGCCACTTTTGTTTTTGCACCGTGTAAAAGATTCTATGGGGAAGGAAGATCAACTAAAAATTAACTAATCTTTTAGTTTAGTTCATTATGTAATTTTTCTGCCATTAGGGGGTCTCTCAATCAAAACAATAACAAAAGATGGAGTTTGGTGGCTTTCTCCCCTTTTCGACCTAGACAATTCCAGGGCCGGTTCGGAGCCGGTGCCTAATCTTGAACTAGTTCCTTGATTTTCAACTGCCAAAGAACCAACTCAGCCAGGAAAACTGGTTCCAGAACGGCACCAACACTGTGCTGGTCTTGAACCAGGAACCAGTTACATCAGGGGCGTGTATCATCAAAGTGTATCATTAATTTTATTTTATTTGTACAACTGCAATGTGATTGATACAGGCTCGCTTTCGTGGGCTCGTGTTAGGTTACAACAAAGTCTTACATTAACATCTTACGTTCAGTATTAATAAGAACATAATCGCTGTCCATAGCATTCAAGACGAGCAGAATAAATGTGTTGTACCTGTCGTGTTTGGATGTCAATATAGGTTCTCAAAGGAAAC
Source organism: Centropristis striata (assembly GCF_030273125.1). NCBI lineage: Eukaryota > Metazoa > Chordata > Actinopteri > Perciformes > Serranidae > Centropristis > Centropristis striata. The sequence goes on along the minus strand of NC_081521.1, from coordinate 26,729,586 downwards.
GTTTGTAATAATGGAAAAGTAAAAACACAGCTCAACAAAAATATTTTACAACCCCATTTCCAAAACACTGCTTGAAACTGTAAAATGTACTGTCTTTATACAGTTTTCAATGAAGTATATATCACTAATGATGATTATATTATCATGTCATTACTTTTTATACAACATCCCAACTCTTTTGGAATGAGGTTGTAGACTTTTCAAGGTGGAAAAAAGTTTCATATTGTACCTTTAAAAGGTCTTTCTCTCCTTCATTATGAGTTTTCCTTACCTATTGCCCTTCTGTTTTGTTTAAATCTCATGTCTTAGATTGCCGGTTTGGTCTCAGCTCTGGTGATGCTCACCATCCTGTTGGAGATCGGTCACCTCTTTGAGCAGCTGCCAAAGGTAAAGTACAAGTTTTGACAGTTCTCCTGTCAATGTGGCTTAAAGCACCAAAGCCCGATAGAGCATTATCAGTGAAGATGTTTTAAGAAAGTGTCAAGTCATACTCCATCTGGACGAGACTCGCAGTCAGGATGACTCACTTGTCTTAGTTCAGTGATGCCTTGCTGTGTGTTCCAGGCAGTGTTGGCAGTGATTATCGTGGTGAACCTGCAAGGGATACTGGCTCAGTCCAAAGATGTGTGTGTGCTCTGGAAGTCTGACAGATTAGACCTGGTGGGCTACACACACACACACACACACACACACACACACAGAGTTACAAACAGTCTAGCTCCCCCTCTGACCTGGTCCTCTCTCCTCCTCCTCTCCTTCAGCTGGTGTGGGTGACCTCGCTAGTTTCCACGCTGGTCTTTAACCTGGATCTGGGTCTGGCTGTGGCTATCGTCGTCTCTCTGCTCATACTCATCTATAGGACACAACAGTCAGTAAATATCAATTTACAGTTGCTACATTGGCTATTTTCCATCAGTTAAACCTAGTGGTGGAAAGTACATTTATTAAAATACTGTACTGAAGTACAATTTTGAGGTATTTTACTTGAGTATTTCTATTTATGTAACTTTATACTTCTACTCCACTACATTTTAAAGGCTAAAAAATTTACTTTAATTCCACTACATTTAGCTGCCAGCTTTATTTACTTTTCAGGTTGAGATTTAACATAAAAAAAAACATGATACATTTAAAATAAGTATTGCTACCTTGACAACAGTAAAATGCTGCTTACATAAATGAATCAAAATTAATAATTCAATAATATATTTGAAATATATATATCAGTCTGAGTGTTGTAATACAAGTAGTTTTATTTTTGATACTTTGAAATGCAAAAGTATCAGCATCAAAATGCACTTAAAGTATCTTCCACCACTGTCTAAACCTCACTGTTTAATCACAATAATACTGTATAACTTTAAAATAAACGTATAAGGGAAAAGACTGATAAGGGTGGTATACAACCAGTGGTAGAAAGTAACTAAGTACATTTACTGAAGTACTGTACTTAAGTACAATTTGACTATTGACTATTTCAACTTTATGTAACTTACTACACCACTACATTCTTCAGGCAAATATTGTACTTTTTACTCCACTACATTTCTATTTTAGTCACTTTACAGGAGATTTAACATAAAAACATGTACAATTAAAATTATTAGACTTTTTAATTAATGATTTTTATAACAGTATATTAAGTAATTAAATGAGCCATGTCTTTACAAAATTAAAACACTGCTTACATAAAAGCATCAATACAAATAATGTAATAATATATTTAGAATATATAAAACAGTGAGTTCATTCTGCATATCAAGTACTTTTACTTTTGATACGTTAAGTACATTTTGATTCTGATACTTTTGCACTTTTACTCCAGTAAGTTTTGAATGCAGGACTTTTACTTGTAGTGGAGTATTTTCACAGTGTGGTATTAGTACTTTTACTTAAGCAAGGGATCTGAATACTTCTTCCAACATATCCTGTATGTGCTAAAGGTATATTGTGTAGATTTGACTTGTCTTCACTCACTTATTCATTTATGTTGTATTTTTCATACATCCTAAAAGTTTTATATTCCCCTCTCTACTCTCACTTGTCTCCCAGGCAGAATTGCACTCTCATTAATATTCCTCTGTCTCTGTCTTTCATCTTGTTCTCATCTTTCAGCTCCTCCACTGTTGTTTTTGGTCATATTCCTGGTACAGACTGTTACAGAGACGTGGGACTCTACATTGAGGTAAACTCAATCTGTCTCACAGGTCCCGTGGCAATAAGAAATGTGTTTGATTAAAGTTTGGTGTTGTTCGAGATAAGTTGAGCAAAGTTTAGCCCCGAGGAAATTAGGAAATGACATGAAACGTAAAAACACAATGCAACTCTTTGACAACACAGAGGCAGCATCCTCACCATGTTTCTGTCTGTCTGCCTTGTGCCGTCCCTGTTCAGTGTTATGATTTGGGTTAGGAACATGGTGTTAGAGCTTTTTAGCAGCTGTTTCAGAAGATGCATGTCATTAATCACCTGACAGCTGCTGTTTGTATCCATGAGACAACACCAATCAATAACAATCAGTATCACCTATCAAAGTTCAGTATGTTTTAACTGAACTCTCTTAGTTCATTCCAGTTTTCCCTAAAACTGTATCTAGAGTTTCTGTTCTTCTCCACCAGCCTCAACACAACTAAAGTCTGTTTACACAATCAATTTTCTAAATCCAACAATATTGCGACAATTCATGTCATCAATGATTTTTGACAAGTTAGTGCTTAGCATGAACAGATAAAACATCAATGCAGAACAAAACCTACAGAAATGATACATGTTGGTTGTGTGTTATAAACTGCTATATTGTGTATACAAAATAGTAGTCCACTAACCAATGAGGTCACAGTCAGTGTTTTGTACAGTCTATGGTCCTGACCTAAACAGAGTTAGTTTCCACAAAGTCAGCAGCTAGTGGCCATGAGAGGAACTGCAACTTAACTTCAATTAGTTATGAAGTCATGATAATAAGCGTATTTTCCCAAAATGTTGTACTATTCCTGATAAGTTCTTGCTCAATTTCAGTCATAATGAGTTGGAAAGACTGCAGCTTTGTCACACATCCAAAACATCCAACTCTGAACTTGAATCCATCTGTTATATATGGTGCTTAATACACCACATAGGCAAAACAAAAACAAAAATAAATCCTTGGATAAACCCAGTCTGTTGGTTCTATTTTTGCCTGCAACCTCACCATGAACTTCTACTGAGTCCTCAAAAACTTTTTTTTTTACCAAACTTTCTCCATTACCACCTAAAGCCAAATATATGCAGTATGTGATTTGATATCACATAAGTTTCTTGGGTTATCTAACACAAACAGTGTACATCAGGCCTCAGTGTCATAAAAGGGCAAATATTTAGGAACAAGTACAAATACACTGATTGCTGGTGGACTCAGAGTCCTTGATGGTAGATAAATACTCTAAAATGTACTTAAAGTATCAAAGTAAAAGTACTTGTTATGCAGACTTGACCCACTCAGATTGTTATATATTTTCCAAATATATTATTAAATTATTTGTATTGATGCATTTATGTAAGCAGCGTTTTAATGTTATAAAGATATGGCTCATTTTAATTACTTAATATACTGCTATAAGATTTAATTTAAAAAAATGTTTAGTCACTTTAAACATATCATACATTTTATGTTAAATCTCAACCTGAAAAGTAAAGAAAGCTATCAGCTAAATTCAGTGGAGTAGAAAGTAAAACATTTGCCTCTAAATGTAGTGGAGTAGAAGTATAAAGTTACATGAAACAGAAATACTCAAGTAAAGTACAAGTACCTCAGAATTGTACTTAGGTACAGAACTTGAGTAAGTGTACTTAGTTACAAATTACCTATGTTCATGTGCGCTGGTGTCCAACTGCACACAACTGGTGCCTGATATTCTACTATTATGCAACAATAAATACTAATTCCATAATATAGTGGCATGGAAAGTAATAATATGGACAATTAGGGGCAGACACCTTTGACACTAAAGAAAATTAAAAAGCAACAAAGAATTCAAAAGACCAAAGTCTGTCTGTCTGTTTAATTTAACAACAACATGATGTCTCACAATTCAATAATGTTCATAATTGGGCAGCAGGCCATTATACAGCTTCAGTATGTCAAGGCCCGACTCCGGATGATACTTTACTAATAAAAGGATGAGTCACTCTGACCTTACATGACCACTGATGATCTTAGCTGATTGCAGGCTGTGGACTTGCATATCTAAAACACTATCAATGTGAAACATGGTCAGTAATGAACTCTCCACACCCTGTCCTGTATCTGCACATGAAACACCCCACTCTTTCAACTGTCATCACTGGTATCTGCCATCATCACTTGGTGATTACAAACGGGCAGGAGATAGATCAATATCAGTCTGAATAAAATGAAATCAGTTATGTAAGTATATATGTAGCAGGTCAGGAAATTAAAGTGTCCTCAATGTGTAAAATGACACCAAGTAACAGCAAATTCTTAAGTGAAGGTCAGTCTTTTCTAAACTTTGTGAACCACTCTGTACGCTACAACTGTCATGCAGCCAAAACACACTAAAAATATATCCCTGGCTGAAAACCACCATCTGTCACACATCAAAACACCAAACTGTCACCAAAGGCAATCTGTCTGGGCTCCGAGCTTCAGTGAATCCCTGTCAACTTCTCGCTCTCTGTTCCCTCCACTTGATTCTCTGCTCAATCTGTTACACTGCTGGCTGCCGCACCACTCCCCTCTGTATACTCTGTCAAGTATCTATCATGCATTGGTGATATGTGTGCAGTGGCTTTCTTTGTAGAAGTTTTACTTCATGAGTTATTTCTTTATATAAATTATTTTTCTTCCTTTCATTGTCTTTGATCTCTCTCTGCAGAGCCACATTAAAACAGTGTTTCTGAGGTAGATATTTATCAAATTGGTTTATTGTATGATCTAAATGGTGTAATCTCTAAGATTGTGGGAGATTTCCCTAACTGGCTACCCCCAAAAAGAAGATTTTTTAAACAGTTGTAAAAAATTAAAGTATTTTCAATAAACAACATTGACACAAACATTTTCCAATAGATGATATAGCATTTAAAAAAAGTTATATACATATGATTGAAGGAGGTCAATCCTTCCAGTAAAAAAATCCGACTTTGTGTTACTATCACAACAACTAAAGAAGCAATTACTTTTTTTTTTGTGTTACTCCTCGACTGAAATTGTGATTAATATGTCAGGTCTAATGCCAGTTAATGCAAGTGCACCAGAGGAATAAAATAATGCATAAAATAATATTACTGTCTCTTTGTTGTCTGTGTTTTGTTTTAAACAGGCAAAGCAAGTTCCTGGTGTGACTGTACTCTCCTGTTCCAGTCCTATTTACTTTGCCAACTCTGAACTGCTCTTCACACAGATCAGACAGGTGCCAGCACACACACACACACACACACCATGGAATGAATGTAAATGGTGAGATAGAGAGGAGGAAAAGTGCCGTATCAGCATCAGTCAAATAGGAGTTTTATTTTATTTTATTTTAATTCACCTTAGGCAATATAGGAAGTGTGTTTATAGGGAGTATGAGCCTGTCTCTGATCTTTGATCCCTCTGGTTGGAACAAAATTACATATGGATGTTTGAAGAAAATTATCAAATATATCGTGTTAAATGGCAATGAAAACTCATTTTCCACTTGTAACTTTTCCTCACCTTATCTAGACAGCGAGTCGTGAACAGAAGGAGAACCCAGCTGCTGGAGTCCACACCTCGAACACTTCCTCCTCCTGCTTAGCCAAGGCATGGACACACACTCATTGCTTGGTTCTGGACTTCAGCTCAGTCACCTTCATGGACTCTGTGGCCATGCCAGCACTTTGCAAGGTAAGGAAGGAGAAGTAACCTGACTGTCTAAACTCATCTTTAGTTTCATTTTGGATAAAGAATACATCTAATGAACGATTGATTTTCATTCTTTATTTTGTTGCCTGAGACATGTCATTGTGATGTTTCTGCACCAAAGATAAATTGTTGATTAAATGGTGTGGGTAGCACTACAGCAGCTTTATCTGGAATATACTTTGAGTTCCAGCGAGTGGTGCTCTTTTTTTTTTGTCTTGGCCGTCCGTCACACATACCAGGAAATTGAACACGTCATTTCTCATATAACAAATGATCTTTCCTAGAAAAGAGGTAGGACCAACCAACATGTCCCTCCTATGGTCTTAAGCTCCGATCCCCAACAGATTTAATTGATACTTACATGAAAGTACCTGAGTGAGAAGGGCTAAAAATGGTTTAAACAGGAGTGGAAAAGCATTTTGTGGCAAAACATCGCGTTACTTTGGCGACACCAATATACAGTCATGGAAAAAAATGTTAGACCACCCTTGTTTTCTCCTTGCTTTCTTGTTCATTTAATGCCTGGTACAACTAAAGGTACATTTGTTTGGACAAATATAATGATAACAACAACAAAAAACAGCTCATAAGAGTTTAATTTTAGAGCTGATATGTAGCCATTTTCCATTGCTATTTTGGTTGATATCATTTTATTTATCCAAACAAATGTACCCTTAGTTGTACCAGGCATTAAAATTAACAAGAAATTGAAGAAAACAATGGTCTAATGTTTTTTTCCATGACTGTATTTTATGTGAAGTTGTGGACTTTGAACTATCTTAAATCCATTTCAATGTAGTGTTTCTCTGTAAATTGAATATGTCAGGCTGAACATCCACGTGCCACTCCTCCTTGTGTATCTCTTTCTTTTTAATGTTACAACACTATGAACTGTGGGTAATTCCCCCAGGCAAAGTCTGCAGAAATGTACGGATTTACGGAATTATTCATAATGGTCTCCAAGATAGATAGACAGACAGACAGGCAGACAGACAGACAGACAGACAGGCAGACAGACAGACAGACAGGCAGACAGACAGACAGACAGACAGACAGACAGATGCAAAAACAGGGAATGAAATTGTCCATTGTGGGGCGAAAGAGTGTTTAAGTCTATTGGTGGAGCTGGATTGGGACATATGGAAGTATCAAATTATTCACATGCATCTGAATGCGGAGATAAGGATTGGACCCTACAATCCCAATGCCTAAAGATAAAGATAAAAAAAAATATGCGTGATAAATATAATAAAATGTAGGCTATATTTTCTCTGTGGATATGGGCTTTAAAAAATAAAGCATGTTTAAGGAAACACTTGACATAAGCATTCATTTGACATGTCACAGGAGGAAAATTTAAAGTTCTGTATGAAAGATATATATTCTTTGGTGATGTTCAATATAATCTGCCTTCATGTAAACAGTGTGAAGCCTTAAAAAAAACCCCAGACCAAATCAATTCAGAACACTAATTGTCGTGAGTTATTTTTAGTCGTGGCTATATTTTGCAGTTTATTCTAATGTGTTAAGATGGGAACATTAGCGTAGGTTGGTTTGAATGGATATCAGCCGTCCTCTGCCAGCTCTAAACCTGCCAACTCTGTCATTAAAATTGCTGTAGTGGTTGGCAGTCCTCACACCTTCCTGCTGATCAAAGACTTTTACAAGAAATTATTATTTAAGACTAGACTTCATGTCCAGTAATTGCACATTAGAAAAAGAAGATTCGAGACACGCCCCGTTGGTCGCACACACACACCTCTCACAGCTTTTGATGAATAGAGTTACCGCACTGATATCACTTTGTTATCTCTGCCTCCTCTTTGACCCTCATGATAATAGAAGAAAATCCATTCATTTGCCTCAGCACTTGTGTGTGTGTGTGTGTGTGTGTGTGTGTGAATTATTCACCAGGTTGTAGAAGACTTGGAAGTCCAGGGTGTCGGAGTGTTTCTGGCAGCGTGCCCAGGTCAGCTTCAGTTTCATACTCACTTATTGTTTAAAGAGTGGCACTTTTTTTGTCTCTCTTGTGTTATTCACTCACTTACTTACTTACTTACTTACTTACTTACTTACTTACACACACACACACACACACACACACACTAGCGTCTAGCGTTGGGCTGTAGCTCTGCTTGAAACATGTAGCTACAGGACAGTATTTTTTTTTTTTAACCTGTTGCTTCAAGTTCACTGTACTGTAAGGCACTGAGGTTTCCCCCATTTACAGTGAGGATGAGTACATTTACAACAGTACAGAAATACAAATTAAAAATACAGATAACAGACAAGATAAATAAATGAGTAAAAATGCCATTTAAAATGACCAAAGGTAAAAACAGTTGCAAAGAAAGTCTGCAATCAAGCTTAATTGAAAAAATGTTGAGGCCGTATTGATCCTCACTGTAAGTTTAAGATCATTCCAGGTTGTGGGTGCATTAAAACAAAAGGCTGACTTCCCAAGTTCAGTCAGCACATGGGGAACTGAACCAATATTTTGATCGTGTCAAATCGTGTCAATGATTCCAATCAAGAAGTCTTGTTAAGTAGGGAGGAACATAAATACTTGAAACTTTAAAAATAAAAACATAAAGTGTGTGATCTGATGCTCTCTGTGCGTTTACAGAAAGAGTGTTATGTCAGCTCCAGACTCAGGGTTGTATACCAAACAGCCTGCACAGCTCCTGTCTCTTCCCATCAGTCCATCATGCTGTCCAGCACTGCCTCAGCACCCTGCCCAGGCCTCTGGAGGTAAATTATCTCACTTCACATTGTAGACATCCTGAAGAAATTAAGGGGAAACTTAAGTCTGAAGTTTCATATATCAAAGTTTATTTGTTTTTATCTCTTCTTAGGATATCACCCCAGATGCAAATGACTGTTGAACCTCCATGACTGCTACTTTTGAATGTTACCAACAGGACAGTTTTCTCACTGTAACAAGATGACAGAAAGAAGAGGGGTGACAGACAGACCAAATACAGCTTCATTTTATTTTGAAAGAAAGCCATTATCACCTTTCACACTGTGTATATACGTCCACTTCTCACACATTTCCAGACAATAAATATAATTGTTCCTCAATTTGCACCATTATTGACCTTTTTATCATGAAGTATTTGAGATTGGCCAGCTGCGATTTGTAGTTCTCTCACAGTTCAAGATTATTTTCTGTAGCTCCAATTTACAGGTGTCACGTTAACACCTCACAAGCAGGATTTTTCTAGGCACTTCATAGGGTACGGCAAGGCGGGTTGAAAGACGAGTAGTCAAAGGGTCAAAATCACAGCTCCAGTTACAATGCGCATGTGCTATACACTGACGATGAGATGACATTTCACTCTTGATTACTCCTCTTTCTACTGTACTTGGGGTACTGCTCACAGCAAATAAATGAAATATCTTCAAGGTAAACAGCTGCTATTAAAATGCAACTAGCAGAGGATGGTTTCGATCCATCGACCTCTGGGTTATGGGCCCAGCACGCTTCCGCTGCGCCACTCTGCTGGAAATCACCCCAATGGGACTTGAACCCACAATCCCTGGCTTAGGAGGCCAGTGCCTTATCCATTAGGCCACTGGGGCTTGATGATCCATCTCTTTCACTATACAGAAACAATGGGGTAGCACAGACATCAGCTTAGAATAATATAACAATGGCCCCTGAGGTCACCGTAGCAGTGGCAGAGGTGGCACAACAATGAAGAGATAAAAGCCCTTTTCATAGTGCCGTTTCACGCCGGGACATTTACGTCTCTGTAATGTCTCGCCTCCACTATGAATGTGCCTGAAGTGGGATGCCGGGATCAAATGATGCCATCAATTTCCCACCTCCAGAGGTAGTCACAGAGGCGGAAAATTGGTGGGACGTTTGGAAGCGGGAGCGCTATGAACGGGCCATCGGGGCGAAGCGGGATATTTGACGTGGCACGTGATGTCTAACACACACCTCCGACTTGGTCTGACAGTCATCGAATCACTGTTCAGCAGCACAACAAATGCGGCAGCTGTTGCTAACTGTGCACAGCGCCGCTTATTGTGCATGCGTATCTCCGCATGTCTGGCCGACATCTCCCAGTGGATGTCCTCACACCACCTCAAACTCAGCCTGGGAAAGACCGAGCTACTTTACCTCCCAGGGAAGGGCTCTCCCACCACTGACCTCCACATCACTGTCGAGAACACAGTGGTTACCTCCACCAAGACCGCTAAAAACCTTGGTGTGACTCTCGACAACCAATTGTCCCTCACCTCAAACACTACCACCAGATCCTGCAGATTCTTGCTGCATAACATCAGGAGAATCCGCCCGTTTCTCACCCAGAAGGCATCTCAGATCCTGGTCCAGGCGCTGGTCATCTCACGCCTGGACTACTGCAAATCAATCATGGCAGGTCTGCCTACCAAATTCATCCGACCTCTGCAGCTCATCCAGAATGCAGCTGTCCAATTTGTTCTTCAATCTTCCCAAATTTTCACACACAACACCACTCCTCCGCTCCCTCCACTGGTTACCAGTGGCTGTGCGAATTCGTTTCAAGACTCTAGCTCTGGCGTACTCTGCTGCTAATGGTTCAGGCCCTGCTAACATCCAGGACCTTGTCAAACCCTACACCCCTGCCCGTCCTCTCCGCTCTGCATCAGCCAAACAGCTGGCGACTCACACCCTTCGTGGGGCGACTCGCCAAAAAAACTCTTCCAGACTTTTCTCTGTCCTGGTGAAACAAGCTTCTGCCGCAGGCTGAAGACCTAGCTCTTCCAACAATACCTCGGTTAAGACATGGTCACCTATATATATATATATATATATATATATATATATATATATATATATATATATATATAAAACTCTACTCTTCTCTTTTTCTCTTCTTTAGCATATAGCACTCCTGTAGCGATTACAGATGACTCTTAAAGTTATGTACTTACTTGGTTCCTGTGGTCTGAGGCTAGTACCATCAGGTTGAATGCACTTATTGTAAGTTGTTTTGAACAAAATCGTCAGCCAAATGACATGTAATGTAATAAGCTGATTGCTGGTTGTGTCTGTGACACAGATGGACACTTATAGGTTACTCCAATAGGCTCATAACACCAGGCTGAAACACAGTGTTTTGTTGTTTTGTAACCACACCTGACAGCGTGCTTGACACCTCGTACATCAGGGTAGTGAGGTGTGAAGTTTAACCATTAGGGTTAGAAAAAAATTAGATGGTTAGTTACTCTTTAATGATGGATGAACATGATAGGCCATGAAGAACCATTTCCTTGTATCACTTTACAGACAGACAGTTTATTTAGTCTTGAATTACACATATAGGGATGGCCTTACACATCCAGATTAAGTGTAGTGCTGCACCATCAAAAGTTAATGAACGCTTCCAATGATGTTTTTAAAAAATGGCCGCAGCGTGAGGGAGCGCAACGCAGGCAGGTCTGCTCTCGTAAGATAGCTCGACAAACAATCCTACTTATACTATTCACACCTCTGTCGCATCGCAGTGTTTAAGTCCTGCTTGTTGTTTGGTACAACATTTGATAACACTAAAACTGCAAACAATGGCAGCTGATCAACAAAGCCAGATCTCCCTACAGACTTTGTGGGATGGCATACAACAAATCAAAACTGAAATGCTCGCTCATCTCGATTCAAAGGTGGATCCCATTCAAACTAAATTGTGCAACATTCAGGTTTCTCTGGAGACTCTTGGAGAACATGTGGCCTCACTAGAGCAGCGGGTCAGAGCAAATGAGGACGACGTTACAAATCTCAGCGCGCTGACTAAGGAGCTAACTAAGGACAATGCCTACCTGATGGACAAGATCCAGGACCTGGAGAACCGAAGCCGAGCCTCCAACCTTCGCTTTGTAAGGATTCCTGAATCCGCGGAGGGCCACGATACCCTGGAGTTTATGTCCAAGTTAATTCCTCAGTTATTCAGCTCGGAAAACTTTCCCACTCCTCTGGTCATTGAGCGAGCTCACCGCACGCCTACGTTCCGCCACAACGACAGAGCAGGTCCAAGACCCGTCCTGATCAAACTCCTCAATTTCCAGGATAAGGTAAAAGTCCTCTGTCTTGCCAGAGATAAGAGGGAGCTGGTCTTTCAAGGTAACCAAATACACATATATCCTGACTTCAGAGCCGATCTAATGAAGAAACGCCGCTCCTTTGATCCTGTTAAACGGAGACTTCAGGAGTTAAATTTAAAATACTCCCTGGTATCCATCCACATTGAGTGTCATTGTCAACAGGAAACCACAGCTGTTTACCTGTCACAGGGCTAAATTTCGGCAGACAAGGGAAAACGCTGATTGGGAAACATACAGGAAACGAACAATTCTTTCCAAGACAATGACCCGCAACGCAAAATCTGATTATTACAAGGAATGTCTCTCCAATAAGTTTAAAAATCCTAAACAATTCTGGAACGCTTCAAAATCCATAATAAATACCTCTGATAAAAGCTCTATTAATAAAATTGGTGATGATAATGCGATAATTCATGACCCTTTCTTAATTGCTCAAGTGTTCAGTCAGCATTTTTCCACAGTCATCCACATTCAAAGTCCAAGTTGTATAATATTGTTATCAGAGGATGATTTTGATCTATCGACCTCTGGTTTGGATTGGATGATTTACCAGATTGTCCACCAGACAGCAGTGAATGAGCCTAGACCTAAAAAGCTGTTAGCAGAGAATGCTTTTGATCAATCAACCTCTGGGATATGGGCCCAGCACGCTTCCGCTGCACCACTCTGCTGTAAATCACCCCAGATGGGACTCGAACCCACAATCCCTGGCTTAGGAGGCCAGTGCCTTGTCCATTAGGCCACTGGGGCTTCACATATTAACAAATTGCACAAATTAAAAAAATACAATTGGTGGTTTGAGCTGAAATAGCAATGGCCCATGGTGAGTTTGAGCTAAGAACCTCTAGGTTATGGGCTAAGCACACTAGGCCAATCTGCTGTAAATCAACCCAGCTGGGATTTGATCCCACCATCTTGGCAAAGGAGGCTTTGGTACCACAGGTATGCCACAGGTTGACTTTGTTCATTTGCACATAGTGGACTGACTGAATGTGAAGGCAACAGCATTCCTGATCTTTTTCTTCTCAAACGATGGACACAGTCACCAAACTCAGTCTCCCAGGAATCAAGTTGCAGTTTATTGTGCCCAGGTGTGCTAACCTCATTGGTCAAAAAGGTCTCTGAAAACTGTAGCAGGAATGTGTATGCTAGACCAAGCAGTGCAATATTGTTATCAGAGAATGATTTTGATCCATCGACCTCTAGTTTGGATTGGATGATGTATGGGATTGTCCACCAGACAGCAGTGAATGAGCCCAGACCTAAAAAGCTGTTAGCAGAGGATGCTTTCGAGCCTTTGACCACTGGGATATTGGCCCAGCACGCTTCCGCTGCAGCACTCTGCTGTAAGTCACCCCAGATGGGACTCGAACCCACAATCCCTGGCTTAGGAGGCCAGTGCCTTGTCCATTAGGCCACTGGGGCCTCACATATCTTGCAAATTGCACGAATAAAAAAAATACAATTGGTGGTTTGAGCTGAAATAACAATGGCCCATGGTGAGTTCCATCTAATAACCTCTAGGTAATGTGCTCGGCACACTTGGCCAATTTGCTGTAAATCAACCCAGCTGGGATTTGATCCCGCAATCTTGGTAAAGGAGGCTTTGGTACCACAGGTATGCCACAGGTTGACTTTGTTCATTTGCACATAGTGGACTGACTGAATGTGAAGGCAACAGCATTCCTGATCTTTCTCTTCTCCAACGATGGACACAGTCACCAAACTCAGTCTCCCAGGAATCAAGTTGCAGTTTATTGTGCCCAGGTGTGATAACCTCATTGGTCAAAAAGGTCTCTGGAAACTGAAGCAGGAATGTGTATGCTAGACCAAGCAGTGCAGAATTGTTATCAGAGGATGATTTTGATCCATCGACCTCTTGTTTGGATTGGATGATTTACCAGATTGTCCACCAGACAGCAGTGAATGAGCCCAGACTTAAAAAGCTGTTAGCAGAGGAAGCATTCGATCCATCAACCTCTGGGATGTAGCCCAGCATGCTTCTGCCTCACCACTCTGCTGTAAGTCACCCCAGATGGGACTCGAACCCACAATCCCTGGCTTAGGAGGCCAGTGCCTTGTCCGCTAGGCCACTGGGGCTTCACATATCTTGCAAATTGCACAAATCAAAAAAATACAATTGGTGGTTTGAGCTGAAACAGCAATGGCCCATAGTGAGTTTGAGCTAAGAACCTCTAGGTTATGGGCTAAGCACACTAGGCCAATCTGCTGTAAATCAACCCAGCTGGGATTTGATCCCACAATCTTGCTAAAGGAGGCTTTGGTACCACAGGAATGCCACAGATGGGCTTTGTTCATTTGTACATATTGGACTGATTTGAATGTGAAGGCAACAACATTCTGTATCTCTTTGTTCTCCAACAATGGACATAGTCACCAAACTCAGTCTCCCAGGAATCAAGTTGAAGTTTATTGTGCCCAGGTGTGATAACCTCATTGGTCAGAAAGGTCTCTGGAAGCTGAAGCAGGAATGTGTATGCTAGACCAAGCAGTGCAATATTGTTATCAGAGGATGATTTTGATCCATCTACCTCTAGTTTGGATTGGATGATCTATGGGATTGTCCACCAGACAGCAATGAATGAGCCCAGACCTAAAAAGCTGTTAGCAGAGGAGGCTTTCGATCCATTGACTCCACTGGGATATGGGCCCAGCACACTTCCGCTGCAGCACTCTGCTGTAAGTCACCCCAGATGGGACTCGAACCCACAATCCCTGGCTTAGGAGGCCAGTGCCTTGTCCATTAGGCCACTGGGGCCTCACATATCTTGCAAATTGCACATATAAGAAAAAGTACAATTGGTGGTTTGAGTTAAAATAACAATAGCCCATGGTGAGCTCCAACACATCCATCCATCCATCCATCCATTCTTGTCCGCTTATCCGGGGCCGGGTCGCGGGGGCAGCAGGCTAAGCAGCGCATTCCAGGTGCCCCTCTCCCCAGCCACAACGTCCAGCTCCTCCTCGGGGACCCCAAGGTGTTCCCAGGCCAGACGAGAGGTATAATCCCTCCACCGTGTTCTGGGTCTTCCCCGGGGCCTCCTACCAGTTGGACGTGCCCGGAACACCTCTAACGGGAGGCGCTGAAGGTTGGAGCTCTAACACCTTTATTAAAAAAATCTACCATGACCACTACAGAAAATTACAATTAAACATTTAACAAGCAGTAATTCACACTACCACTGACTATCTTTGTAACAGTTTGGCCACAATTTTGTACACTTACCAAACATTATTCAGCCTTAGTTTATACCTTGTCTTGTTGTTTGAGTGATTTAACAGTTTCAGCTCTCTGATTCACTGGGAGGAAATAAATGACTGACAAAAGTGTGACTCAGCAATAAAAAATGTCATTGTCCACTGATGAACCTAAAGAAGACACTGTGTCTTTAAGAAAGCATATTGTCTGTGCTACTTAGTTAACCAGTATATGTGGTTCCAGTGATAAAGCAGCCCCTCCCACTCACTCTACTTTGGTGTTATCATAAATTAACAAGAACAACCCTGACAGAGCGACAAATGGCTGACTAATCTTATCACACGCGGATACAAGGAATGACATAAAGATTATGTCCAGTTTAAAGTGAATACATTACTGTATGTACAGCAGTTCTGTCTGTAGTCATCTGAGCTCTCATTTGTTTAGTTTTCTGTGTATGTATTGCATGCTGTATATACCTGTAAGTGAAATTAACATTAAGAATATTTTGGTTCAATTTATCAAAAAAATATTTAAAGTGCAAAAAGGTTATTGGCACAATGAATTAAAAGGCCACCGTGACAATAACTACCAAATTGTTAAAATAACTTGCTATGTAAATGTTAATTTGCCCCATTTCCGTCTCCACCACCTCTGTACAAAAGCAACAGCAGTTTGGAACTTTGCACCCTCTCTTCAAAACAATATACAGTTTCGTATCTAGATTTGTCTTCAAGGTCTCAAGGCACAGCAGTGGAGCCACGACGCAGACAGAGACTGTCTCACCCTCGAACAAGTGAAGAAGAGAGGACATAGAGAAGTAAGAGGAATATGTAAGGGAGAAAATTGTCGATTTAAAAATAAAACCATTACTTCATTTGTGGACTGCGACAAAAAAGCAATCACAACATGACGTTTGGTACCACTTGGAGCTACTTGGATCTGTGGGAAACTCTACAGCAGATTTAATTTGAAGCCTCAGGACCACTGCACACAGAGAGGATTAATTCATCAAAAGAGGGATGTTCCATTTTAGGATTGAAGGAATGTTTTTCTTTTTTTAATTTAGGCTGAAGTTTTTCATTGAGATCCTGACCAGACTTGGAGTTAGATCTATTTTCTCTGAACTGGAAAAACAGAAAGAGGACATAAGCATAGAAGCGATAGCATCATATCGCTCGCTTACTCTGAAAAGCTACACTAAACGGAAGGTTAATCTCAGGGGCTTTCAACATAAAACATTTTATTGATACAGTTCGGACTCACAAGGTACTTATTATCAAAGGTTTCAAACAGTTCAGTCCCAGAGAGATCGTGATCACGACTTGACTGAACATTAAATTTAAAAAAATGTATTTTTACAGCTGTTATTGTGTCAAAACACATTTAGATTAAGATCTTATAATAATAATTATAATAATAATACATTTTATTTATGGACGCTTTTCACGTCACTCAAGGTCACCTTACAAACAGAGCAAAAAACACTAGATAAAAACAAAACACAATAAGCTACATAAAAACAAACAACTACATAAAAACAACAAACAGAGCAAAAAATAGGATGGCAAGGTCAAACAGAAGAGGCAAATCTAAATAAGTGAGTCTTGAGCTGAGATTTGAAGGTGGAGAAAATAGTAATATGTTTCTGATTTTTTTAAAAAGGGTATTGTCTAATGACCGCATTTGTGCAATGATGATTAAAAAATAGATTTTCTGCAAAAAACAAAGAAAATTTCACAGAAAATACGTTTTTTGTTTATGTTGCAGCTAGTTTTAGCCATGGCAGAGAGGAGACGGATGGGCTACAGTGTGCAAAGGGAGATCCTGGACGAAGGAGCAGTGGAGGAGATTGCAGAAAAGTCTGATTCAAAACCATCTTTGGCTGAGAAGGTCAAAAAGTCAGTGAGGTAAAATACCCCCCACTCTCTGCACATACAGACATTTTCTGTATTGTACATTTATTTTCCTATGAAAGCACACAGGAATTACTCTACATTAGTCTTCATTCACACAGGAATTACTCTACATTAGTCTTCATTCACATGACAGTAATTTACTGTTTAAACTGTCATTCAAAACGCCTTACCAGGACGTTTTTTGCCCTAAACCTAGGTCAATGGTTTTATAACATAAATTCACAGAAACTGCAGCTGTTTGTACAACCGCAAACCTTACATGTATGTATAATGACGTGTGCTATTTTTAGGATGTGCCGCTAAACTGTAAGCCGCGAAGCACGAACTGCTTTACATGCATTTGTGTTGCAATGGGTTGTTCTGACACACGACCTATTCTGTGGTTTAGGTTGGAGAACTTTTTTTGGTGTATGCATGTCAAAAGGTCTTTAGCCAGGTAGATAGATACACCATGAAAGTAATTAAAAGTTAATTAAAATCTCATAAGCACACATATAAACATACATGCATGCATTCATGAAAACTACGTTAAAGTACTTTATGTCAAAAATATTCAAATATATAGAGATAAAACAGGATCAAAACCACATCCATGTCTGGGATCAAAAACAGCAAGTCATGTGCTTCTAAATGTAAGACTACTGTATAGAGAGTCTGTAATGCTTACATAACATACCCTGTAAACATACAGCTGACAGACAGAGAGGATAAAAGATAATTTATTAACTTTTTTAGATGGGAAAAATATAGGTCAACAGTATAATGTGGGTCAAAACAACACCAAAAATCCGCCTGAAGTTCAGACATGTCATGTACGCTGACATCAAAGTATATCCCTAAAATAATATGTAACCCCACTCTTTCTGTATCTCCTTTTTGTATCCCTGACACACAAACTCAGGTGTTCTGGTCCCAGGTTGAAGAGCTGCCTGCTGAGTAGTGTTCCTGTTCTATCATGGCTGCCTCGTTACTCCATCAGAGAAAATGCTCTGGGGGACCTGATCTCTGGCATCAGTGTGGGGATCATGCAGTTGCCGCAGGGTGAGGATGGAGGTTCAGTTCAGTAGAGAGGGGAAAACAGATGGAAGAGATAAAGGAAGAGATTTTGTCATAAATTATTGATTTTAAATGGTAATCTGCAGGTTGTACGTTACCCTTCTACACAATAGCTGTAAAATATTACGATATTGTAGGAAACCATATTTATGCTCTGCTCTCCCTGCAGGTATGGCTTATGCCCTGCTAGCAGCTGTTCCTCCGGTATTTGGCCTTTACTCATCTTTCTACCCAGTCCTGCTCTACTTCATCTTTGGAACGTCCAAGCACATCTCAATCGGTTTGTACTTTAACACTTGCTGTATCTGCACACCAGGTCATTTTGACAAAGAGAGGATTAATCTAACACAATGATTACTAACAAACTGAAATAATCCTTTTTTTTTATCTTCTCTAATCACGTTTAGGTTTAAAGCATAGACAAACAGTATAGAATCTCTAGCTGAAGCTCATGGCTTTTTAGGCCTGTTATGTTGCGGGCCAAATTGACCAATTTCAAAGTTTAAAAATGTAAAACAAAATTAGTTAAAAGTAGTTTTTCATAAAAAGAAAAAACATTAAAATGTAATATATATATATATATATATATATATATATATATATATATATATATTATAAAAAAATGAGTGAATTATCCTCATTGCACCATAATCTGTGAGAGGTAAAGAACACCATTGCACTAAATATTGATTGAAATAGTTAGCAATGGAGTCAAATATAAACAATATTTATTGGGATTTTTTAGTTTCTGCCACTTTTGTATAATTAAAAATCCCCCGGGTCAAATTGACCCACGACCATTATTGATGTTCCTGAGAAACGAAAATAATAGGAGGGTTAAGGAAAATATATTCTCTTCTATCGATTTCTGGAAGAAAAGTCATTGCAAAATCATCATGCATGTTGTTAAAGTACCTAAAAACCTGATTTCAAACCATAGGTATTTCTATATAATTTTTTTATATTCATGATTAAATATAAGCAGATTTGTTAATATTTTGTCCTGATGATGAGTCTGAAAGAGCTGCATGCTGATTCAAGTCATAGAAGTACTCAAACTATAAGAAATGTGACATTTCCAGTGGGAAAATGAATGGGACCTTTACTTCTGGAACCATCTAACGTGACCAGAACACTTTGTCAGAAGACAATGTACGCACATAGGACCCCAGCAGTCATAGCAAGAAGCCGAGGCAAAATTGGCTATCAGGACCAATTTGTGTCTCTGACAAATCCAATGATAATGACCAGCAAAACGTAAGTTTCCATCTCCCTTCTTCAGGAACATTTGCAGTGTTGAGTGTGATGCTAGGAGGGGTAATAGAGCGATTAGCCCCAGAATCTGACTTCATGATATGGAACAATGAGACCAACTCCACTACGGTTGATACCATCGCGCTGGATGCAGAGAGGGTCCGAGTGGCTGCGGCCGTCACCTTCTTGTCTGGAATATTTCAGGTAAATTACACTTACTTATTCTCTTGTCTGGAAATCAAGTATTTTTGAGGAATCTTCCAATCAGGTTGTGATGTTTCACAGCATGGTCAAATGTGCTGTCATCACTGCCAATGAATCAAAATAAAATACATTGTACTATACATATACTTAAAACTTACAGAGCTCTTTACAGACAGCCATTACATGTCAACAAAAGCTTTTAGCTGTTAGGATCAATTTCAAGAAATTACAGATCACTTGAAGCATGAAGGGGAGCTACTTTCATCTGTATTTGTCAATCAACAGGAATCTATATGTACACTAGTGCTCAAAAGTTTGAGGTCACCCAGAAAATGTGTGTGTTGTTTTCCATGAAAACGGATCGAAGATATAGTAAAGACATTGACAAGGGTAGAAATAACAATTTTAACCTGTACAAATCACCAACTTTACCTCTAGATACCCAACCAGCCTGAGGAAGGACCATTTTATTGTTTCTCATATCAGCACAAATTCGTTTCAGCTGTGCTAACATAATGCACAGATGCTTTAATGATCAATGAGCCTTTCAAATACATAAACGTGGATTAACACAATGTGCCACTGGAACACAGGAGTGATGGTTGCTGACAATATATAATAGATATTTCATAAGAAAGTCAGCCGTTTTCAGCTTTAATAGTAATTTACCACTTTAACAATGTCTAGACTGTATGTCTGTTATTATTATTTTTTTTTTAAATGTGCTTGTCTTTCAAAAATAAGGACATTTCTAAGTGACCCCAAACTTTTGAGCGGTGGTGTGCGTTGTGCCTTTCAGCTAAAAACTCCTGCACAGTCCAGGCTGAATTGTTGTTGATTAGTTATGATGGTGTAGGCATGATGGTTATTTGGGCAAAAGTTTTTCCTTGTATCACTGTGATGCTATACACTGACAATCACCTATGATAAACCAGTTTCTAATTCCATAAATGTTCATTGTATGCACAGGAGTGAGTGAGTGTCAAATTAAAAGCTCCCTGTGTTTTTTTTCCATTCTCTATAATGTTTGTAGATTCTGCTTGGTTTAGTCCAGTTTGGTTTTGTTGTGACCTACCTGTCTGAGCCGCTGGTCAGAGGCTACACCACAGGAGCTGCCATCCATGTCATCGTGTCCCAGCTCAAATACACCTTCGGCATCAGCCCTGTGAGATACAGTGGACCCCTCTCATTGATATATGTAAGGAAGAACACCGTCATAACACCTAATTGGTTCTTGAGCTTTTAAACAATAATTATATTACTTCTTTCTTTCCAGACTGTGTTGGAGATATGCTCTCTCATGCCACAGACAAACATTGGTGCTCTTGTGGTCAGTATAGTTACGATCGTCTGCCTCATCCTCGCCAAGGAGCTCAACGCATACTTGAGTAAAAAACTACCTGTTCCTATACCTGTGGAGCTGCTTGGTGTGAGTATTCTTCTAATATACTTCATGGACAGTTAGTTTCTTACAACAAAACATGCAATTATAGTTACACCCACTAACTCATCACTTATTATGGTTTTCTCCAGGTTGTTATTGCTACAGTGGTCTCATGGCAAGTTAACTTGAAGGAGAAATATGGAGTGGATGTGGTGGGACTGATTCCCTCAGGGTGAGAAACACACACACCAAAAATACACAAATGTGTTTATACTCATAAAAGTATTTGTAATGGGTGATTTTTTCTATTCACCAGCCTCCAGCCTCCTGTTCTCCCAACTGCCTCTCTGTTTGGTCAGGTGATCGGGGATGCCTTCGCTCTGGCAGTGGTTGGCTACGGCATTGCAATCTCATTGGGACGAATCTTCGCACTAAAATATGGATACAATGTGGACAGCAACCAGGTAGGGAAGTGATGGATGGAATCTTGATGATCTGCTCTTTTAAGTCGATATCTTGTAGAGGTGTGAATCAGCAGAGGCCCCACGATACAATTTTATCACGATACTTGAGTCATGATACGATATTGTTACGAAAAAAACAAAAAAACAATAAATATCGATACTTGGCAGCCATGAATCAATTTTCCCCCCTACCTCTAATGTTTCTTATATAAGTAATGTGTTTTTCCTGCTTTAGGAACTACTCGCCCTGGGCCTGAGTAACTCCATTGGAGCAGTTTTCCAGTGTTTTGCCGTCAGCTGCTCAATGTCTCGATCCATGGTTCAGGAGAGCACAGGAGGCAAGACCCAGGTTGGTATAAATGGATCTTATTTTGCTGCAGTGCCCTTCAATAGTGCTCTTATGAAGTCATAGCTGAGCTGAGAAGAAAAGATCTAGACCATCTTCGTTCTGACACTAACCTATAGTCATGAGCTTTGAACGAAAGAATGATACTGCCGATACAAGCGGCTGAAAGGAGTTTTCTCTGTAGGCTGGCTGGGCTCAGCTATAGAAATAGCGGAGTGCAGACATCCAGTGGGAGCTCGCAGTAGAAGTGCTGATCCTTTGCATCGAAAGGGGCCAGTTGAGGTGGTTTGGGCATCTCCTGGACGCGTCCCATTGGAGGTTTTCCGGGCATGTCCAACTGGTAAGAGACCCCAGGGTAGAACCAGGACACAATGGAGAGATTATATATCTTGTCTGGCCTGATCCGCCTCAGGGTTTTTCTACAGGAAGAGAAAGTGAAAATGCTTGTGGGGAGAGGGACGCCTAGAATACTTTGTTTGCCTGCTGCCCCTGCGACCCGGCCCAGATTAGCGGATGAAAATGGATGGATGAGGTGCTCTAATCTCTCTCACTATTGTATTGCCTTGCAGCCCATTGGGATCTACTTTGACTCCCCACTAGACCTGAGCATCTGGAAATCCTTTTAACTTATTTTTAAGATTTAAACTAAAATGTGTTGTACAAGTTCAAGTTTTTTTAATTAAGTTTACACAATCTACTGTGTGTATTCCACATAGCTGAAGAGCATTTCACCAACATTTAGAAAAAATACTTATTGGTTTTTATGCCCGGCATTTTTTAAACTTGACAAGGACGTCATGAGATCTTTCCTCAGATCACTATTTTCATACCAACAGTTTACTCTGCCTGTAGCTACAGAACTGGGCTAACTCAAAGGTTAAACAGAGTGAAAAAATGATCATAATTAACGTTGGCCTGATAAGTGGCATCATTAAAAAACACTTAGGGAATCGATTTTTGCTCACATCGTTGAAGTCCACCTACACAAACACAGATTCACTGAGAGGCTAAACCGATTTAGTCTGACAACACCATTAATCAGCCAAGGCCCATTATAGAGGAGAGGAGAGGCTTTAACTGATGATGCCTTGACTCATCTCATAATCATGTACCAATTCACTCTAATAACCACTACATCATTCCTCCTTTCTTCTCCTTCTTTAACTCCCTTCCTCTGATCTTTCTCTCTCTCCTGATTTCCATTCATCATGCCTCTATCTTCTCTCTCTTTTTGCTGCAGGTTGCCGGAGCTCTATCGGCAATAGTTATCCTTTTCATCACGCTCTGGATCGGAACTCTCTTTGAAGATTTGCCAAAGGTACTGTGTGTGGGTGGGGGGGTGTTTGCATGTGTGTTCACATCTGTGCACAAGCATGAGCACATACATGTGTCCAAGACTGAGTTAATGTTTTTGTAGAATAATCAGCCCTTCTCTGCGCTTCAGACAGTAAACCACTGGCTACTATTAAAAACAAATGATTAAAAGATCAGGGGCAATAAATTAATAACACTGACATATCTGAAGTCAATCATGTGAAAGGTACGTTAGAGGCTGTAAAGCTTTATGATTAAACACTGCTATTCAGGTCTTGTGACTCTTGGTCATTTGTTTGTAGCCTATTAAACTAGAGAACATAAAACCTAAAAAAAAAAATCATGATTTAGGCCTCGAAACTGGGTCACTCCATATAAACTGCCTTATATTTCATTTTCACTTTTCAGGCAGTGCTGGCAGCCATCATCTACGTCAACCTCCATGGCATGATCAAGCAATTCATGGACATCCGTGCACTGTGGAGGAGCAACAAAATAGACATGGTTAGTGTAATAAGACAAGGAAATGGTTAAAGTTTAAAAAAAGATAGATTCATTAATGTTTTTGGAACAGGATGTACTGCACTGAGTTCTCACATCTTTTTAGATTAAATGTTATCTTAAATCCCTGTCCTTCACATGCTGTTTGTGACACTCTGTTCAGATCAACACTGTTCATTATGAAAACGCCTCCAGCACACAAATTTCCTAAAACTAATAATAATTTCCTGTGAGCTTCACGTATTGTTTTGGATTATTGCTAACATATTGTCGTATTATGACTTGTTAATGTTAGCATGATAGCTAAATGCTAGCATTTTACACTAGCATACTACTGTTAGGATAAGGTTTGTATGATAACATGCATTTGCATACCTAATATAAGCATGTAAACACTTTACTGCAGCTGCTACTTATATTTTCCTGTTATTCCTTTTCTGCCAAAAATGTGAATACAGGCTGCGTCCATATAACTGATGAAATACTCCCGAGACTGACAGATTTGCTAAAACTGATTAAACTGCATTGAGCTCATGGCCTGTGTAAATGGTAAATGTTAAACAACCAAGTCCATCTTAACATTTTCATCCACTACTGATAACCATCTAAGGGTGTGTTCACAACTAGCTGTTGTATAAATCAGTGAAATTGATACTTTTGGCTGTATTTAGTCTGGTTTGCTTTCATAGGGCAAAAATGTAAACAGACCAAACAAAGAATCAGTCATGGTGATCTATTGTGCGCACAAATCCTGTCTTCTCCAGTTGATCTCTAATTATTTTATAACGATAGCAAAGTTACATTTTATGTCCACTTTTGCCCTTTCATGTGTATTGTGTGCGACATTTAAGGCTCTCTAGATTTGTTGTCCTGTTTTACTTCCCATTGTTACTCATCGTTAATCTCATTAATCTCCAGATGATTTGGGTGGCCACCTTCATCCTCACCATACTGCTCAACCCTGATCTGGGACTTGCTGCGTCCATCGGTTTCTCCTTGCTCACTGTCATCTTCAGGACACAGCTGTAGGAATACATTGCTAGACACACCCACAATGACATACCAGAGATTGTGGTGTATAATGATCGCACACATGTTCATTGGGAGAGGGTGCCACGTATAACAAAAAGATATCAGTCACAACACCAAACAATTAAATCGGTCCTTCTCTTACAAACAATACCTGAAGACAAAGTGTTACAGATTATTCATACACTTGTTTGTTTTGTATGTATTTCAGACCTACATACTCCTTATTAGGGCAGGTCCCAGGCACTGATGTTTACAGGCCACTGGAGGACTACAGTCAGGTATGGCACATTATATTTCAATAACCTGAAAACAGGGGCGAGAGCAAGTAATGGCTAAGAATTAAATATAGAGGTGTTGATGGGAGTTATGTACCACTCTGTGTCTTCCCAACCAATACTGGAATTCAGCTCTGTGTTAACTTTTTTTAATCTTAAACTTTGAATTTTACTAGTCCCATTTTTAGCCTTAAATATGAAAGAAGATTACATTACCTACCAAGCTTTGGTATTCAAGTGTAGTTAATGGCAATTTCAAAGCAAACAAAGCAGAACTCAACAGTAAGAGCTCACTGCCAAATGTTGTACCATCAATATTTAATTTTGAAGGCAGAAATAAGACTTGGTGTGTATTTTGAATATCACACCAAGTGAATGACTGTAAATCCCCTGGGATACACTGCCTTTTATATGAGGGATTAATGAACACAATACATCACTAAACATATTTTTTATTTTATTTTTATTTTATTTTAAGAAAACATGTCAGAGAGAGTTCATTTCTTGCTGATCTGTAATTTAAAAAAACAATGTTGGGGTAATCCTAGTGAATTGGTGTTTAGCTTATAGTTCATGCCTAGTTGCATTTGCGAATGTGTGTTAGCCAAAACATATATATGTTTTGAGTTGAACAAAACCTGTCAATAGGATTTTTATATAGTTATGTAGGAATTATGTGACATGGACAAAATTTTAACTGCACTGAGCAAATGAGGTTGACATGTACTGGATTAAATTCCCCAAATTTTGTACGGATTGTACCTCAAATGTAGCTAAGCTAATGTAGCTTTATGTTGAATATCTCGCAACTACTGGATGGATTGCCATAATATTTGGTCCACATGTCACATCCCCCTCAAGGTGAACTGTAGTAACTTTGGTGATCCCTAAACTTTCCAGACTAATCATCTGGTCAAAACTTTGTAACAAACTACCTACAAACATCAGCTGCACTTTGGGTTTAGTACATATTCGCGACTATTAGCATGCAAACAGGCTACACTGAGAGAGTGAACTCTAACTGACCGAATGGTTTCAGGTGAAGCGTGTGCCAGGGATTCTGATCTTCCGTTCCTCTGCCACCCTCTACTTTGCCAACGCTGAGATGTACCAAGAAGCTCTTGGAGAGAAGGTAAGGATACACAAATACACTTTAACTGTATCGAGGTGGGAGTGTCCAGGCACCTCATGATTCGATTTCCTTTTTCATAATTTTTTTTCATGGACGTAGGCCTTCCCCCATTCTTGCCGATCTTCTGCTGTTCTATGCCAATATTTTTCTGTTTTGTCGAGGTCGTCTCACCATCTTGTTTTTTGACCTTTGTTTTGTGTGCGGCCATTGGATGGTCTTTGTCGTCCAACGGTTATCAGTTCTTCTCGCAAGGTGGCCTGCCCATTTACATTTGCTTACCTTGCATAATGTCTCTTTGGAACGTTGGTTTGTTGCCGGATCCATACAGCTGTTTTTTGATCTCGCCATGTGATGCCGAGCATGATCCATTTGTGGGCCTTTTCGTTGTTCTTAGTTATCCATAGGTGACTGTCAGCAGGATGCATTGGTTGTATTCAATTCACTTTTACGGGACTAAAATATGATTACAAATTGATTATTGATGCATATAAATTTTGATTTCTATGCACTATTTCTCCTCAATGTGACGACTCTCTACTTTTAACGTATTTGTAATGATCAGTTATTAAAATGGATGAATTCTCTTCCGTTATTGTTAATGCTATAGTAGTAACAAATGAAAGAGATGTGTCAACTAAAGGGTTACACTCACACCAACATATTTCCAAGCAAAAAAGCCAAAGCTTCATGCCTCCATATGTTAGCTTTTAAGGCAGGGGGTCCTGGTCGGATTGCATCCATCTGCTGTTGCTCATGCTAAGCCAGCCATAGAACACATGAGAATTAGCCAAGAACACATGTTTACGTGCATTAAAGCCCAGTCTTACAAAATAGTTTCAGGCGATTATAATGTATGCAATGGGTTTTAAATTTCCAATTATTGACTTTTCTGCAATGATACATGATCCCTTTTCCCCCACCCCCATTCATAACCCAAAAACCAGGTCTTAACCTTCAAACAGCTCTTTAAAAGTGCAATACTCATTCATTCAGAACATTGATATAGCAGCAAGTATTCAATTTGAGAATTACGTCACGCTTCTCTGTTTTGTTTTGTGGTACTGTTGTGGAAAATCTAGATGACAAGAGTTTCTTAGAAAGACAGCCCTGTCCGGAATTTAACCGAAAAGTATCAAAAACAGAAACAATACTCAAGATACACAAATGGGTACTTGATTCAAGCAGCAAGTGCGGTTGATTTTCCATTATTGGTTTGATATACCTTAGGTTTGGCGTAAAGTCTGACTCATGATATCCTGTTTTATTCCAATCTGGTGTATTGGGCATTCTGTGTGTTTATCAAATCATATGTGATGCATTTTTAACTGCGATATGTCTGATAATCTTCCAATTAAGTCTACAACATTATCCTCCCATGTTAATAGAGATAACAATTAATAAACATACTGCAATTCATCTGTAAGATGTGTGTTTTATGTGGGAGAAACTTCTACATTGCCACATGCCCAAATAGGTGTTTGATATACTGATATCTACATATACATTTTCCAATTAAATCTCTAACAGTACCTGGTTCCAGAAAAGGCACGCCAAGGGGCTCCCGAAAGTGTCCGTTTGTTACTTGTTGGGTATGAGACCGAGAGCTGTGTGGAGGCGATCCCAGCTCTGAGGCATTTACAGTATTTGCTCTGAATGTCGTGTACAACACCTATTAAACTGAACGTCTAAAAGTAAAATGTTTCCTTTCAAACACATGAATATTTACATGTATTAATACATGTGGACGCCCCCAAAATACAGTATCATACATACAAAAAACACCATGATGGACACACAAGCCCAAATTTATTTGAACATACAGATAAACATACTGCAGCTACACACACACACACACACACACACACAAACAGAGAAAAAAGAAACCATCAACTCCAGCAACAATCCCCCTTGTCACCATTTCCATGCAATTAACTCCTCTCTTACAAACATTATTTTTGACACACTAATAACTGACCCGGCATTTCACCAATTCACACATCACAACCGTGACAGACATTGTTCAAAATGTCATCCCACCATTTTCTCTTCTCCTTTTTTTCCGTTAAACTTTTGTTTAAACACTCCCCTCCTTCTCCTTACCACCCCCCCCTCCTCCTCTTCTGTCACGTCTCTTTGGAGGAAATGAGAAGACAGATTGAGGGAAGCTAGAAAAAAGATGACAAAAGATGGAGGGAGGTTGAGAAGCAGAGACTGAATACGGGAGAGAGATAATGGCACGTCTCATTCATTTAAATGTCAGCATGTCAATGCCGCAGGGTCGCTCTTTTTCCCCCCCTTGTCTTTGATGCACAAATAAGCTTCCAAAGAGCTGTTGTTGACTGGCAGATGCTGCATATTTGTTTATAAGGTGAACAATTTCCAGCAGATGATTTCTGATCATTTTTGGATCTGGATGAGAGGCAGTTCTACTCAGCAAGTCACGGTGACGTGCAAACAATAAAATTAGAGATTATTTTCCAAGAAACAGTAAAAAAGTGCTGGTGAAATTTGGGATCGTTTACTGTTCATTCTCACGGGCAGAGACTGAGCTGATGGGCTGCACTTGCGTAAGTGGATACTAATGCAGTGGTGGAAGAAGTATTCACATCCCTTACTTCAGTAAAAGTACTAATACCACACTGTGAAATTACTTACTTAACCCTCTCATGCATGAATTATGATAAACTCAATCAGGATTTTTTTACCAAGTATTTTTATACATCATTAGGGATATAAAACAAGGTTTGCAAAAAAAATTTTTTCTATCTTTATTCTATAAAGAAATATTTATTTGTCCATTCAAGTGTACTTCATGCGTTTTGTACTGTAAAAACACATCAATGTAATAACATGGTAGTTATATAGGTATAGTTGTAATTTAGTTATACAGTTGTAATATGGTATTCTGTTGGAATGGTGGTTCCTCCACTACTCTGTAGGCTTCTCTATTTGAGCTCTATTGATAAATGTAAAAGTTAACATAAAAAAATTTTTTCACTCTGCTTTTTTATTTATCTTTAGGGATATCATACTGTATTCTTGTTAAGTCTCTGAACTGAGCATATTCTCTCATAGTACTACTGATGATTTACATCATCTAACATGAAAAAACTGGCTCATTGAATCCACAAGTCTCAGCTTTCTAGTGATGCCCAGTTTATGTAATTGAAAGCCTGTTTTGGGACCTCCGTAAGCAGTAATACAAATGAAAATCAAATGATTTGTACAATATTTGTTTTTTTTATTCAGTGTAATAAACTCAATGCCTTTAGA
Organism: Centropristis striata; assembly: GCF_030273125.1. Taxonomy (NCBI): domain Eukaryota; kingdom Metazoa; phylum Chordata; class Actinopteri; order Perciformes; family Serranidae; genus Centropristis; species Centropristis striata. The sequence goes on along the minus strand of NC_081521.1, from coordinate 26,700,238 downwards.
ATTGTTTCTCAGCTGTCCTTGGTGTCGGCTTCCTGTGTGTGTGAGGAGCTTCCCAAACCCTCCAGCACAGAAGAAGAAGATGGTAACAACGTCCTCTGTGCTGGTCGGGTGGGGGCAGGACTCGTGGTGTTGGCGGGGGTCGGGGTGGAGAGGCAGGGGGGGTTGAGGCTGAGAGTGGGTCAGTGGTCTGCTGTGGTCCTGGTTCTGCCTGAGGTGATTGACAGCCACTCTCAGCTGCTCAAAGAGTACCACAAACATAGAGGAGTCCCGTCCTGTGGAAGACAGAAATATAACTCATGAATAATGTTGGACAAATTCACAATTCACTTATATAAGATTGACTCATCACCACTTAGTGTCACTACTGGTACTTTTGCAGTCTCAGTGAGGGGATTACATACTTAGCTGACTGAAAGAAAGGCGACCACCGCTCTCCTTCTGGTCCTGTAGTCGTCCATCCTTCTCATCTGGTCCGGGGTAAACACATCGTCTTTGTCGTCAAGAAGTCCTGGATGTTGGGTCTCATAGAAGAAAAAGAGAAGACAAACAAGATAGTTAGCCACCAGTTACTTCACGTCTGTTAGTTACAACACAACAGAGCAAGAGTGAGTAAAATCATCAGTCTTTGAATCACTGGGAAGTGAGATTATTTAATGAGAACACTAACTCCTGAGACTTTGAGGAGTTAATGTTCTCATTAAGTATTGACTTACATTTGTTTGGTGTGACCTATACCTGAAAAACAAAACAACAACAAAGTGAGTAAAACGATTAATCCCTCAAGTATTAAATAAGTGAAATTAAAATGTGTTGATGCTGTTATTAATCAACTTACCTCAGGTATACATGCCTGAAAAATCAAAGAAGAAGTGCAAGAAACTGAACCCCACATTTTCCAAATATATAACCTGTAATAAAAACCCTGTAAAAAGAAATAACTAGGTGCTAAACGCTACCTAATGCATCCACAACAATGTGAGATGTGGAGAGTTCACCTGGGCCTTTTAGCCCTCAAGATTCAGATACGTACAAGTGGGCCCTGGTGCAAGACGCTAGCGAGGGCTGAGTGAGCCCCGCAAGACGCAAAGGCTTCCTGAGGATTCTTCTGCCCCGCAAGACGCAAAGGCTTTCCAATCCTGCAATATACATTACCAGCTGTCCTCATCGGAGTCGCTGTCATCATCCCACTCGTAATGGAAAGGACGCCAGAATGTCCTGGTGGTGGAGGTGCCCAGGCCTGTAGAGGTGGAGGGTGCAGAGTTCCTGTAGTCCTCTTCTGTGCTCCTGGGAGCAGGAGGTGTGGGTGCTGGCTCCTCAGGGTGGATCCTCTGCCTCTTCGTACCTACCTGCTCTCCATCGCTGTCTTCCCTGCTTCTCTTGGTGGAGGAGCCGAGGCCTGGGGTGGAGGGAGCAGAGGGCTGCGCAGGCAGCTCCGGAGGCTGGGCACCAAAGAGAATCGGGAACAGGAAAGAAGAGTCTTCACTGGCAGAGTCAGACCGGACACCTTCCTCCTCCTCGTTGGACTCAATTAGAGGAACCTGATCCTGAGGAAAACCCTCATACTCACCGTCCGCATCAAAAGTGATGGGGTCTGGGAGATAGTTACCTGCATCCTCACCGTACAACACCTCGTTGAAGCCGTCTCCTGCAGGAAAAAAAAAGGAACTGAGAATGTGAGTTTACACCATAATGATTTCTCTTGACATGAAATAGTTTGCATTATATTAGCAACAAACAAGGTTAAAGTTGTTAAAAACAACAACAACTGCAGCATAACTACGACTCGTCACAATATAAAATATTTTTATTCTGAGCAGATGAGAACATGAGAATCAATTTATGCTGCATTAATCTGAGACAAAGATGATCATTATTTATTCTTCTTAACCTAACTGATAATGTGTTCATCTTAAAAAATATAAAATTTTGACTTGATATCACACGTTTATTCAGATATGTGGTGAAAGACTTTTACTCATATTGTGGCTATTCAAAATATTGTGTTTGGAGATTAAACATGATTGTAAATATAAAAGCTGTTATGACGTTTTCTTCAGAGTTGATGAACAGATAACAATAAAAACCATAATAATAATAATATTCAGATCATTTACTTAAGTAAAAGTACTAATACAGCACTGTGGAAATTACTCCACTACAAGTAAAAGTTCTGCATTCAAAACTTATTTCAGGAAAAGTAAAAAGTATCAGCATCAAAATGTACTTAAAGTATCAAAAGTTAAGTACTCTGTACCTCAAAATTGTACTTAGAACTTGATTAAATGTACTTAGTTACATTCCACCACTGCTACTACTTCTACTAATAATAATCATCATCATTAATAAGAAGTTGCACATGAAAAATGCTTCATAAGTGTTGGAGGAGAGGAGGCACCGTCTCGCGCTTTTACGCACGGCTCCCTCCACTTCTTTTAAAAATAAAAATAAAAATCATCAAGGAAGCAGTGGGACAACCGGAAAAATGATAAAATAGGGAGAAAGATACACGAACTATCCGACATGGAGCTCGGAAAGAAATGGGCTGAATCTTCACATTAATCTGTTGGTGTATTTTGAGGAATATCTAACAAGTGAATTTAATATAATAAAGTTTAAAGTAAAAGCTTCCACATTAATAATTTGAAGCTTCAACAGTGAAACAAATGGGTTTCATCCAGATTCCAGACAGAAGAACACGACATGTTTCAGTACAGCTGCACGTTCTGACGCAGCCGTTGACGTTCTGACGTCCTTTTCATTCATTCATTACCATTAAACGCTTATCCGCAATCGGGTCGCGGGGGCTGGAGCCGATCCCAGCTGTCATTGTCATTGGGCGAGAGGCGGGGTACACCCTGGACAGGACGCCAGACTATCGCAGGGCTGACACATAGAGACAGACAATCACACTCTCATTCACACCTACGGGCAATTTAAGTGCATAAGTGCATGTTTTTGGACTGTGGGAGGAAGCCGGAGTACCCGGTGGGAACCCACGCTGACACGGGGAGAACATGCAACATGCAAACTCCACACAGAAGACACCACCGTGTAGCCCCTACACCACCGTGTAGCCCACGGTGTGTCCATGTAATAATAATAAAATAATAATTCCATGGTCTCCATGGGAAACGTATATACATATATCAACATATATAGGGAATTCCCCTAAACTTGGTTTGGTCGCCATTTTGTTTCAATATTTTCAATATCAAATTTGGTAGATTTGGTGCCCTCATACCAAAACAACAGTGTTTTCAAACCACATCAATCATTAAATATGCATTCCACATCCCTACCGGGAAATTTGAGACATTATTTGCCAAAAAACATTAATATTCACGGAGAAATCGTCGAGTGAAAGTCTGGCACCCCTTAAATTTGTGATTTTCCAAAAGGCCTGATGCTTGGTGTGACCTGTCCATCTTAAATGAAAGTTTAAGTTTGTCTTACCTCCAGCGATGAGACGCAGCCTCGGGGCAGCGGGGCGGTTGAAGTCCATGGTCACGGTTCAGTGATGCAGGAGTTTGGCTTTACAACAAGATCAGATTATCTCTAGCGGGTTTAAACTGCGATAGTTTGTTTTTCAAAGGTTGTTTTGCAAAAAGTCAACTTGCGTCAAAGTCTAGATGCAAAGGGGAGATGAGACTGAGCTGCGGCCCTTTTATACCCGACCTGGATCGGCCAACGTTCTGTCTCCATGGCAGTAATTGATGCTTGTGATTGGACAAGACAGGAAGAGAAGAAATATTTGTTTTTCTCATCTTAGTCATATATTCTTATTTTATTTGTGCTTGTATTTGTTTTTCATTGATTTGTTTGACCATTAGTTGTAATTTAATTATCATAAATTATTATTTAATAATTATTGTAACATTCGGAGCTATTACTGACATTGTAAACCTTATACAACCTGAATATACTCATCAATATAAATCAGTCAATATACAAATACAAAAAAATTCACAGAGTGATGTGATTCATTGAGGTAAATTGGGGAGATGGTGACGAAATACATGTGTCCGTTTCTCCACATAATGTACTGAGATTGTTATTACATTTTTTAATGAATTAACTTTTCATTTATGTATTTCATAAAGCATGCTGTATACACTAAAGTTTAGACACACCTTCTCATTCTATGTTTTTTTCTTTTTTTTTTTCTTCACTTTTATTATTTTCAAAATTGTAGATTAATAATGAAAACATCAAAACTATGAGAGAACACATATGGAATTATGTAATAAAACAGCTTTGCACACTTCTGTTATTCTCTCAATCATGTTCAAGAGGGGCTCACCTGGAATGGTTTTCAGTTAACAGGTGCACCTTGTCAAAAGTTAACTTGTGGAATTTCTTGCCTTTTTAATGTGTTTGAGCCCATCAAAGAAAAAGGTGGCTTTGAAGAATCTAAAATATGAAACATATTCAGGTTTGTTTAAAGTATCAAAAGTAAAAGTAATCGTTATGCAGAATGGCCCCAATCAGATTGCTAAATATATTCCAAATATATTAATGTATTATTATCATTATTGATGCATTTATGTGAGCACCATTTAATTTTCGTAAACATAGGGCTTATTTTAACTTCTTAATATACTGTTATGAGGTTTAATTTAAAAATGTCTAATCACTTTGAATTAATCATATTTTATGTTAAACCTCAACCTGAACAGCAACTAAAGCTGGAAGCTAAATGGAGTGGAGTAAAAAGTACAATATTTGCCTCTAAAATGTAGTGAAGTAGAAGTATAAAGTTACATCAAATGGAAATACTCAAATAAGCTCTAAAATTGAGAGAACTGACCGCCGGAACCTTGAAAGTCACGTGACTTGGACACAAACCAATAGGAAAAGCTACGGGATATGACTGTCATTAATTTGTCATTTTTACGGATTCCTGTGAGACCAGGTTGTTCCAAAGGGATTCCAGTGTAAGTGGATATATTAAGTTACATCAAGATTGCTTCACGACAAACTTGAAAAATGTGAGCTTATCCTATAACCCTCCTGTTATGTTGAGGGTCAAATTGATCCATTTCAAAGTTGAAAAAAAAAAAAAAATAGTTTAAAGTATTTTTTCATAAAACGAAAACTTTTAAAATGTAAAATGAAATGTTTAATGATCAGTGTTATACAAAACCATTGTATTTTATATTTAGGTCTTTACAATGTACATAAAAATAGTTTTAACATGCATTTTTTATATTATCCTCATTGAACCATGATCTGTGAGAGGTAAGGAACACCATTGCACTAAATATTGATTAAAATGGTTAGTAATGGAGTTATTAATGAAATAAAAACATTGTTTATTGGTATTTTTTAGTTTCTGACACTTTTGGTTAATTAAACGAACAATATTGCTTTTCCTGAGAAACAAACATAACAGGAGGGTTAAAGTCAATGTAACTGAGTTCAGCAGCTAAAACTATATGGAGAGCCGTGGCAGTGACTGAACCGTTGTTGGCCTGTTATGCAGTCAATACAGAATGTTTTGTTCGATCTATGGTATCATTGCATTACTGTGATGAAGCCTGACCAAGTTTTCATGCTGACCAACACTGTAAAAATGCCTTTTTCATTATTTGGCATAAATTAGGATTTTAGATTATTAGATTTTTTTTTTCAGCATCTGGGCATACAACTTCTTCTTCGAGTGACAACTTTTCCGTTCACTTGTGTTCTTTCGTGGTGTAACTGTCATAGTTAATGTTTAACTTGAACCCTCAAGCAGAAGCACCAAGCTTCCTGAGCAGCTAAGACTTTCTTTGAAGTGGCTTTCCTGGAACGCCCTGTGGTTGTGTTCCTGCTCCACTAGTTAATGTTTCATTTTGGGGAATTACTGTAGTTGGACTTAGATAAATGTTTTTGTTCCTGGTTTCTGTTGTTACTTCCTTGTGACTGGTAATGAGTTTTAACCTCCCAATATCTTTAATAGCTTAATAACATTTGTCTATGGGGATCCTTAAGTGTGTATTCGAGGAACTGCAGTTTGTGGAGCTTCCACGTTGACTTAATTTTGCTGTCCTGGAGACTGCTGCTTGAATTCAACAAAAAAACAAAACAATATCAATACTATGGAATAATATTACATTCAAAGAGGACGTAAATGTAGTTTTGTAAACTTGTACATTCATATTTCTATATGTAAACTTAGTTTTGTACAGGTGTTTTTTTATTTTATTTTCTGTCTGTGCAATCTGACGCAGCAGCCTGTTCTTTATTTATTTTTTTATTATTTATTATTAGATCAGCTTTGTTTTCTTCAATTTCTTGTTCATTTTCCATAGTTTTCTTGATAATAACCAAAATCATCAACAAAACCATAGAAAATGGCTAAATATTAGCTTTTAAATTAAACTCTTATCAGCTATTTTTGTTGTTATCATTATATTTGTCCAAACAAATGTACCTTTAGTTGTACCAGGCATTAAAATGAACAATTAATCGAAGAAAACAATGGTCTAATAATTTTTTCCATGACTGTAGGTGTTCTAATTTGTGGTACTGACACAAACCTCTTTTTTCGTTTTGGTTGAAGAACTTGTTGGACAAAGGCTTGCAAGCTCACTTTCTTACGTGCATCCTCGCACGCACCTGACCACTTTACTATGTGGTCATCTTTGTAAATTGGGTTTTTGCAAAGAAAGAAGGAGGGATCTCCAGCTTCTGACCAATCAGTGTCCGTGGAATCACACATACAACAAAGTTGGCCTGTCAACACATACAACAAGAAAGTTAGTTGAAGTCTCTTGGGTAGATAAAATAGTGAAAACAGTCTCCACTGTAGGATGTTCGTTGAAAGGGATCTATAGTTCACATATATCTTATAATTTCAGCTGAAGTAAGTGGTGATGTGTTACAAAGAGCTGGTGCAATTTAAACTTGGAATGGTGCCTTTTGTGTGTGCAAGATAATAAAAAACACAGTGGTTTGTTGCACTGCAGTAAGGATGAATACCTCATACTATTACTGTGTTTCTTTTAGTCCGGCATCGATATTACCAAGATCCTGTCAGCAAAGAAGAAACTAGAGGCCAAATTGAAGAGGCATGAGAAGAAAAATGCCAAGAAAGCTGCCAAGAAGAACGCTGTGGACACGGTGAGGATGAATTGAGACATATTGACTGAAATGTTGCTGTTTTTCTACGACTTTCTAATACAAATGCTTTTCAGTGAATTTAACAGGAATATGCACAAAGAAGTACTAAAACATTACCAAGCTTGATGTTCATTGAAATTCCTGGTTCTGCATTCACCTTTGCAAAACATCATACTTTTACATGTCTCCTCCTGTACAGAAGGGGGAGCCAGAGAAGGAGGAGCAGAAGGACATTGCCATCATTGAGATGGAGGTTCAGCTCGACCCCTCGCTCCCCCGATCCATTATCCTCGACCTCAGCCCCGTCAACTTCCTGGACACTGTGGGAGTCAAGGCGATACACAGTGTATGAGTGAACTGTCACATTTACACCTGTACACACATATGCGAGAGAGACAGAGAAATACTCAATCAAGGTTTAAGTTACTTGTACATACAGTCATGGAAAAATTATTAGACCACCCTTTTTTTCTTCAATGTCTTGTTCTTTTTAATGCCTGGTACAACTAAAGGTACATTTGTTTTAACAAATATAATGATAACAACAAAAATAGCTCATACGAGTTTAATTTAAGAGCTGATATCTAGCCATTTTCCATGGTTTTCTTGATGATGATTTTGGTTATTATCAAGAAATCCATGGCAAATGGCTCGATATCAGCTCTTAAATTAAACTCTCAAACCTTTTATTGCAATCACTGCATTTGTATATGCATTACATTAGCTAGCTGTTCCATAAATTGACTTTTGTATTTAATATTTTGACCAAATTAGCAGGTTACTTTAAAGAATTTGTACTTTTTTGACATCTTATAAACACTACCACTCAAAAATTTGGGGTCACTTAGACAGGTCCTTATTTTTTAAAGAAAAGCACAATTTTACTTAAATTAAAATAACAGACATACGTACAGTCTAGACATTGTTAATGTGTTAAAGACTGGAAGCGGCTGATTTTCTTATGAAATATCTATTATATTTTGTCAGCAACCACCCCTCCTGTGTTCCAGTGGCACATTGTGTTAATCCATGTTTATACAGTTGAAAGGCTCATTGATCATTAAACCACCTGAGCATTATGTTAGCACAGCCGGAAACTATTTTGTGCTGATTTGAGAAGCAATAAAATGATCCTTCCTCAGGCTGGTTGAGTATCTAGAGGTAGAGTTGGGGATTTGTACAGGTTAAAATGATTATTTCTGCCCTTCTCAATGTCTTTACTGTATTTTGATTCATTTCGAAACTCATTTCATGAATAAAACAGCTTGTTTTCATGGAAAACAACACAGACATTTTCTGGGTGACCCCAAACTTTTGAGCGGTAGTGTAAATCTAAACTTCTCTTTTGAAGAAACTCGCTGGCAGACAGTTGATAGCTAATAAAGTAAATTAAATCCTCCCAGAATTAGATAATTTATTCACCTTAGGAAAATAAGGCAAATGTTGTTGCCTTATACATTTCTTTCTGATCTAGCAACTGCTGTCACTCTGCCTTTCTCATCTCTTCCTACAACAACTTTATCATGCAGCTCCTCAGCCGTTCAGTTACTGTAAATTGAATTGTCAGACTAATGAAATGAACCCCAATCTGACCTGTGCTCTGTGCTTCTGTGTCTGCTTCAGATCCATAGAGACTATGGGGAGATTGGTATAGAAGTGTTTCTCGCTGGCTGCCAGAGTAAGTCTCTCTACATCACTGGAACATTTAAAAATATCATTTTTCTTGCACAACTGAGTGGATTTTTGCAGAACAGATGAAAAGTTAAAATGGAATTACCACAGTCTTCAGTACTTCAGTACTACTTAATTACACATTAAGCATGTAATAATTTCTGATGAGTCCCTTGGTGAGATAAAATATTGAAAGAAGGAGGTCTAAGAGGGATTTCAAAATCTCTTTTGTTTCAATATGATTAAGTGCATATATAGTACAGTGGAAAGTAAGTACATTTACTCAAGTACTGTACTTAAGTATAATTTTGAGGTACCTGTACTTTACTTGAGTATTTCCATTTTGTGTAAGTTTATACTTCTAATCCACTACATTTTGAGGCAAATATTGTACTTTTTACTCCACTACATTTAGCTGACAGCTTAAGTTACTTTTCAGGTCAATATTTAACATGAAAACATGATAAATTAAAAATTATTATACATTTTAAACCCAACAGTATATTAAATAGTTACAATGAGCCCTATCTTTACAACATTAAAACACTGCTTACATAAGTGAATAAATACAAATAATCTAATAATATATTTAGAATATATATAAAAATCTGAGTGGGTGTATTCTGCATAAGGAGTACTTTTACTTTTGATACTTAAGGTACATTTTGATACTTTTGAACTTTTACTTAAGTATGCTTTGGATGCAGGACTTTTACTTGTAGTCGAGTAATTTCACAGTGTGGTATTAGTACTTTTACTTAAGTAAGGGATCTGAATACTTCTTCCACCACTGGTACATATATATAAAACACAAGTCCAGCTGAAGTTATAGAACTGCCTGACTATAGATTTGCTCTCTGTTTGTATCAGTGCTACCAAGAAAATGTATTTTATTAAATCTATGGGTTGATTCTCTTTGAACTCCATTTTTTTTCGATTATCAAATTATTTTTAAATCCATTTAAATCTGTCTTTAATCAAAGCTGTAAGCAATCCCTTGACAGTTCTTTTTTAAAAACAATACCAAAATTCCCCTGGGATATCTTTGTCCCACATTCTGTAATACACAATGGATGTATTTTTACATTCACGTTCCAGACCTGCTCAGCCACACACAATTTAAATCCTTCCAACAACACAAGATGTTGTTTTAGCTGTTTTAACTGATGTTATTGTAACAGTCCAGTGAAGGAAGTCGTTCATTCAATAGCTGGTGAGTTTTCCAGCCTAGTATGATATGCATTAGTGGGTCATGAGAAGATTTTAATGAGTTCTTGAAAAAAAAATGAAAATATCATAAATGAAAAATCTGGCAGGGGTGGTGATGTTTTTACTGTCATAAAGCATCCACTCTGTTTATTTTTACATAGCAGCCCACAAATCTTATTCGGTCTCACATGCTGGGAAGAAATGTGAGTCTCCAGGGGAAAATATCTTAAAACCACAATGCTAGGAACCATCCAGTTTATTCCAGAGAATCAGTAGCTCTAATTAGCCTGCACTGACTTGATAGCACCTAATGAGGAAAACAGTTTATTGTAAGTGTTTGCGTTCGAAAAGAGAGAATATTTTTAAAGGAATTATAATAAGTTTCAGTTAACACGAGGACTTTCCCTCCCACTCTCTTTTTCTCTCTCTTTCTTTCTCTCTCTCTCTCTCTCTCTTATTTACTTTAACTTTCTTTTTTCTCCTACTCTGAATGTTTTGCTTCATCCTCCTTGAGTTCTCCGTTTTTCTCTCTTTTTTTAATTCCATTTATTGTCATCTACACTTATTGTCTCCTTCATGAACATCTCTGCTTATGGACCCATTATTGCCTCTCTTTCTTTCTTTCTTTCTTTCTTTCTCTCTTTCTTTCTTTCTCTCTTTCTAGCTGGTGTCGTGGACAACTTGCAGACTGGAGGTTTCTTTAACGACAAAGTGACAAAGTCCCGTCTCTTCTCCACTGTCCATGACGCGGTTTTGCACTGTCAATCTGCCAGAACAGATATCCAGGATGAGGAGACATACTGCTCTGTGAGAATGCACACATGCACTCAAACAAACACGCCATAATGCATCACAAAACAGGGTACTGAAGTGTGCAGAGAGAAGTTATATTTAGTGATAACCTCAATGTTACCTGACGCTCTGGAGTAGATCATTTAAAACTACACTGATGGATTTTAGCCATTATTATAAATGTTGGTGTGCACTAAATACAATACTTATTATGTTACTATGGAGTCATCCTCTTAAAAATAGAAAAAAATCTTTGAACAAAATCCTCAATTCTAATAAAGTGATTAGTTGGATTTAATGTTTTAAAAATTGTAATTGTAATTTTACGGTACTGTTAGTTTGCTGCTCGACTGCCCTAATTATACAGGTATATGCAAGTGAACAGCTTCTTTACTGCAGTGAAATGTTTTTTTTTTTTATAAAGGCTCAACGCAAAAACATATAGAGAACAGAATATTTTTTCAGGGAAAAACATGTTGGGAAATTTTGGTAAACAAAAGTAAACAGCTTTTTTTTAACGTAAATTCCGTTTTTTACTTCCGTGGCTCACGTCACCCTCATAACTACTTCACTTCCGGCATTTACATACATTTATTTACTGTTTGAACTGTCTATAACGCTTAACCAGGACCTAAACCTAGGTCAGTTGTTTTGTAGCCTAAATTCACAGAAACTGCAGCCTTTTTTACAACCTTGAAGCATACGTGTATGTATAATGAATATGTGCTATTTTTAGAACGCGCCACTGTAACTCATATGGGTGGTATTGACAAACGGTCTATTCTGTCTTTTATGTTGGAGATCTTGTTGGGATTACCCATTGGAATCTTATTTCACAAAAAGTATAACACTAGTTATATATGCAACTGTGCATAAAATATTGCTTTAAAACAATGAATAGTCATTAAAAAAAAAAGATGTGCAGCATTTAAATGTCTATTTAGACTTTGCATGTCAACGTCCAACCATTCAGTACAGCCATAAGTAAAATCAATACAATGACTTGAAAGGTGCTTTAAAGCCTCACAGAGCTGAGGGGAACTCCAGAGTCAAGTCATAATCCCCTGTGGGTGTGTCACCACAAGTGACCCCTTTCTCATTATAGATTGTCCTTTTGTCAATATGCAAATATTGTTAACGCCAGCTTCAAGTATTTATGTACAGAGAGGTGATCAGTCGATTGGGTTTTAAGCAGAGGTATTCATTTAACTAATGGTTTAGCCAGGCTTCACTTGCATGAAATTGCTTTTGCAACAATTGAAAAAGTGTTAAACATTCTGAATCTTGGCTGCCTGATATAACACCCCACCCCCCTCCTCCATACAGAACATTAACTGAGATGTAAATGAAGGGAAATTACAGCAACTAAAAATGTTGCATGTAAAACTGTGAATGTTTTTTAAATGCTGCTTTAGACCGGTGAACCTCCTCACTGTTAGATGAAGAGTGAAGTCTTACTTTGGTACCAAGCTTATAATAGTTTTGGATTTTCCATTAGTTTTAGTTTTAATTTCGTTGTGAATTTTTGTTTTCAAATTCAGTTAGTTTTAATTAAAGTTTAAATTTTTCATAAAATGCATAGTTTTAGTTTAGTTTTGATTAGTTTTGGTGTTGGTTTTAGTTTTTTTGTAATAGGGTATTGGATATGAGATTCAAAAAGGTCACAATAAATTTTGCCTTTATTTCCTTTGCCTTATCCATCTCAGCCCTTGAAGGCAATTGACTCACATAGTCGTGTAACATCCCAGTCTCAATAAACATAAGACAAAGATGAAAACAAAGAACATTTTCACTATAATTTTAATTCGTTTTAGTTGGTTCTGTAACCATACAATACAGTTTCAGTTAGTTACTGTTTTTAAAAAAAAACCCTCTAGTTTTTTTTTATTTCCGTTAATGTTTTTCAATTCTAGTTTTCGTTATTTCTTTAGTTTTGGTTAACTAGAATAACCTTGTTTGGTTGAATTGGTGAAATCTAATTAAGAAATGAATAAGATAAGCATCACATTTGAGGTTAACCCTCCTTGTTAATGAGATGTAAAGAGTGGGAAGACGGCTGAGTTCGATCAGCAGCCTGGACTGTTGGAATGATGTATTAAGCTCTTGATTTCTTAATGGACGATGATTAAAATGTTTTTTCTGGATCGGTCCATTGATCCTTACTCTGCACTCCGACCTCCACTGTAAATTGATTGCACACAGTGAGACGGCTTGGGGGTGGGTGGAAATGGTATCACAGTAAAATACATAATATATTTATAGTTGTTTTTTTTTCAACACAAAAATGTAAAAGAGCATTATATGCCTCAGAAAAACTGCTCCTCTCAGCACATACCATCAATTTCCTCAACACACGGGCTTTCTGCGTGTGTGTTAATCTCATTTATACACCTGTGCTCACACGGATGCCTGTATATTGTTGAGCTCATGCGCTTTTGTTTCTGCCTGTTCTGTTTTAGTATTTAGTTGGGTGCGTGACTTTATGTTCCTGCTCCCATAGGAGAAATCTAACAGAGAACAAAGACGTGGCACTCGTCCATGAAATACAGTTCACAGGAGCAAATGCTTTTCATGGGAGAGATGGGGAGCTCACACACACACACACACACACACACGAAAACAGTCACTGGCACACACACAAAGACAGAAAAATACAGAGGATGTAAGCGAGTGGATGTTAAAAAGAGGATGAGGTTGGTTGAAGGAACTGTGCATAGAACGAGAACACATACACACAGTAACATGCATGCAGGCATGTGCAGATTAATGAATGCATGCACGCATACACGTGAACATATGCAGCCCATACTGTATGAATATATTCCACATGGAAATGGTTTTACATGAAAGAAGCAAGAGGCTACTTTGGAAATCCATCTGGCCTGTAGTGTATAAACACTTTATTTCAGAGAAGCATTTCAGCAACGCAGAAAGCAGAGCCTTACATTCACCCCGAGGCCAAATACAATACTTAAAGTTAAACATAATGAATGCACAAATCCACATGGTGTAAAGTGAAGACATAAGATTTGAAATAGTTTGACGCATTAATTCTGAGATTGCAGCATGCTGAGCCAAAGTTTCAGGCAACATGTTCCCAGTACTGTTGTGTTCCTCCTCATTAACCTCTACAGAGACTTTGATGCCACTGGAGAGGAAAGAAAATTCTGGAACATATTTTGAAAATTCCATCTACCGTCCCAGTTGGTAGCTCTGATCTTCTATCTCTGCTTCTTCTTCTTCTTCTTTTTATCTGTTTTGATCTCTCTTGTATTTCTTTTCCACAGGAGATCAGAGCGACACATTTGTGAGTCCTGAGAGGAACGATGGAGGAAATTAAGAAGAAGCGCCAAACACTCTATCTGTAGGAGGATTTTATCCAGTGAGCTTCAGATTTTTGGGATTTCCATCAGTCATAACAACCTGCAGACACACACACACACACACACACACACACACACACACATTGAAACAAACAAAATGAAGACTAAAACAACAGAATGCAATTAAATGAGGAAAGAGTACACACTTAGAGTAATAATGTTGTGCTGAAGGAGCATACAAATCAAAGCAACAGCACAAGCAAATACAACTGACCCTTCAGTAAGTCCCGCCTCTTAAACACAGACTGCCCAATCATAGTGTTGCGTTTGGCCAGCTCCAACCAGGGTCCGACAACTAGACTCTCATGCAATAGCTTCAGATTTTCTTTATTTTCAGGTTTATTTTCAGAAAAAAAAAAATTAAAATATAAAAAATTAATATATAACACTTTTTAAGAACTGAACATTTTTTTTGCACCAAGGGTAATACATGGCATATTTTTTTTTATAAACTCACACTTCTAAAAAAAAAAAAAATAATGCATTAAAATCAAACCCAAACAAACAAACAAACAAACAAACAAAAACAAAAACTAAAAAAAACTAAACAAAAACAAAAAAACTAAACAAAAAGCAACTAATAATAAAATTCCAGTTTGCACTTAGTATGTGGAAAATATTTCATATTTTGTGTTTTTATCATTTAAAACATGTGGGTTAATATTCCTATTGGCTAAAGGGTTCAAATTATTTAAGATGTACATTTTATAGTTATGATCAGAACTGAAGTTGGTCAAAAGATTTAATGCAATGAAAGTGAAAAAAATATTCATATATAATATTTTTATACCCTTCAGGGTTAAACATGGGGCCTGGAGCACATGTTATTGTGATGCTTGTTAGAGGTTGGAAGGAGATATACTATATTAACACAAAGCTAACATTACTAGAGTACAGCAACTCATTAACTCTTGCTACTATCCTACAATGGCAACTGAAGGTGTATTCAATATAACGTAGATATGATGCTTTTGCTTTTTAATAATTTTAACAGTGAACTAAGACCATCAGATTGCCCACCAGCAAATGTCCTCTGAATCTGAAAGTTTCAAAAGTTTCCCCTGAGGAGCAACATTATTGCTGTAAAGCATAATATATTCTGTGTTTATCTTTTACACCTGTTTTTGGCTGATGAGTTAGTTAACAACAAAGGGGCGGGGCTTAGTGAAGGGTCAATCATGCACAAACAATACATGTAGTTAAGATTATTAATCCAGATTTAAATTCTTCTACTATGTATTTTCAGTCAACTTTTTATGACAAATCTTATTTAATTGGAATGTCTTTAATCAGTAACAAACAACATAAATACCTGCATGGATTATTTATTTATGAAAATCTAAAAATCTGCCAGTGTCCATGTGCTTGCGTGACAAATAAATATTATTTTACTAAGTCAAAGCTTCTCATTCATTTGGAATGTTAATTTCCTTTCCAGACAGTTTTCATCTGAATGTTCATCGGAAGACATTTTGGTTTAGTGACGCAACGGCAGGAAATCTCCAAATTTCTCTGAAGAATGACAACTGATGGCTCAAATACGGAAACAGGGTGTTCCTATTTGTGGTTTTACTGGGGGCGGCTGCTTTATTGATACTCAGACTATGCCTTAATTATCTACAGGCGTTTCCAGTTAATGTTTATACTGTGTAACAAGTTTTTCTCTGAGACATTCTTCTGCCAGATGTTGCAGATGCTCATTATAGTGACTCAAACATAGATGTAGCAGTATGGACAGTGCACAGTGCAAATCAACCCCATCCATAACTATGAGGGGCTGTACAGGCCATAATTCATTCCTCCCTCTCACATACACAATTTTACCTCTCACATTAACAATTTTACCTCTCATATTCACAATTTTACCTATCACATATTCAATTTTACCTCTCACATTAACAATTTTACCTCTCACATTCAATTTTACCTCTCACATTAACAATTTAACCTCTCACATTCAAAGTTTTACCTCTCACATTCAATTTTACCTCTCACATTAACAATTTTACCTCTCACATTCAATTTTACCTCTCACATATTCAATTTCACCTCTCACATTCTCAATTTTACCTCTCCGTATTCAATTTCACCTCTCACATTCTCAATTTTACCTCTCCGTATTCAATTTTACCTCTCACATTAACAATTTTACCTCTCATATTCACAATTTTACCTATCACATATTCAATTTTACCTCTCACATATTAACATTGACCTCTCACATTCACAATTTTACCTCTCACATTCACAATTTTACCTTTCACATTCACAGTTTTACCTTTCACATTCACAAAAAATATGTGAATGTGAGAGGTATTCTTTGTCTATGTGAGAGGGAAGAATGAATTATGGCCTATATGGCCGCTCATAAATAACCACCCCAGATGTTCCCATATTGTAGCATATAATGCATCATTTTGTTTCACCTGTCTTAACCCCAAGTCTCTTGTAAAGCTGAATATTTACAGATCCACCATGTTTTGATCGGGGAGTTTAAAGTTCCATAAGAACACAGGAACAAAAATACAAATCAAAAGTGGTGTTTGTCAGCTTCATTTTTAGACAAACTGTCTGCAGGCAGTTAAAGAGGTGGGAAGAGGCTCATTTGTCACCACAATGATTTTGCAACCACATCAGTCCTCTGGTAACTAAAACCAGGTATAATGAGTCATTGTTTACTGGAACAAGAACACTCTGAATCATATTTAGTCATAAAAATGTAATATGAGGTAATGGTTTTCATTTAAAATGCCTTTTACTTTTCTCGGAACAAAAAGTGACTTTTCTTCATGGATTCACTTACAGCGTCCAAAAAACAAGATGAAAAATTGACTCACAAAACAAATGACAGCATACTGTTTTCCTCAAACACTCAAAACAACTTATGTTTAAGTTTTTCTGACAAGGATCTGTTGTGGCCCTGTGAAAATAGCTATGTGCATAAAAGCTAAAAAGTTAAACCACCAGAGGTCAGCAAAAACAAGATTTTCTTAAACTTCATAATTCAGCCTGACATCATCTTAGCTTTTTTTTTCGTTTGAGATTGGATGTATTTCTAACCAATCAGTAGCAAAAGCTAGAGGTCAACCAGTATACCCCCCCCCCCCCCCCCCCCCCCCCCCCCCCAGCTGTATATTGATGAGATCAGCTGTAAAAAATTACAGCTGATCTCATCAATATATTTATGATCATAATGGATCCAATGGTTGTATGTAATGTGAAGTGGATGCTCTTAGTGACAAAACCACAGAGAATTATCATCAGTTCTTCCGTTCCCCCTTTGAGCACTTTTGAGTCTCATTTACAGCTGTGCTCAGACGCTCTGGTTCTCAGAGCTAAAAGAGTGAATATTGGGGTTGTATCTATCAGATAGCCAGAAACGTTGATGGTAATGTTGCTCCGTGTTTGCTGGACATGTAAATAGGCAACTGTGTGCTAACAAGCTCGCTATCACTACATCAACTTAAAGATGCCCTGTGGATTTTTCTTGTGAACTAACAAAAGTTGTGTTTACATTAAGCTCTAACAAACTTTTTGTTGTTTATAGTCATGTACATTAGCTTACTTGTATTTATTCCCTGTCTTTGCTCTGTATACAGGACATTCTCTAACACATTTACTATAACAACAAAAGATCATATAATGTCAATGTTTACAGCTTGTTGCGCAGCCCCCGGGTGAAAACATCAAGGAATGCTACTTTAACCAAGGAGTTTCACCGACATAATCTGACCAAACATCAGTGATGGAAGAAGAATTCAGATCCTAATTACTAATACCACATTGTGAAAATACTTATATATTCAAAATATATTATTTGATTATTATTACTGATGCATTCATGTAAGGAGTGTGTTGATGTTGTAAGGATAGGCCTCATTTTAACTAGACCTTAATATACTGTAATGAGGTTTAGTTAAAAGAAATGTCTAATAACTTTATTGGGTTTTTCATGTTTAATCTTCACCTGAAAAGTAAAGCTGTCGGCTAAATGTAAAAATCAATGCAAAAAATGAATAGATGTGACAGATCACAAAACAGTCATATTAATATTATGTTGGTTTGTAATGCTGAACAATGTCCTCCAATGACCTGCTTATGAGGCTCGGATCAGGAAATGTGCTGTTTTGGAAGAGATTCTTTATTATATAATGTTCACATTCGGTGCGGAGAGGACGCTGGCGCGTTTGGCTGCCGCTTCTCCCTCCGAAAAACGAAAAACGTTTGCCCTGTTTTCGACCCTCGCCCGAGTGTGTCAGAAACCCTTACCCTGTGCCACTGGAGGCTACCCCCAGCTCGACCACTGCTTGTCCCGGTGTGGCTGACCATCGCCTGGTACGACAACTAGCCTCCAGCTTTCCGCCGTCGCTGCGACCACCGCCGCTGCCGAAGGCATCTACGGTGCGGTTAGCCCTTAGCCCTTGCTGGCTTGGACCGCTGCCTTCCTGCATCGAGCCTGGCTCCCAACCAGGTCCAGGCTCGTCTTTCCACTAACGATGCTGCGGTTGGTCCTGCTCTACCTGCTGTCTTCTCACCACCTGTCACAGCCATCCACCGGCTCCTTCAACCCGACCATGGCTCAACGCTACACAACCACGCAGCTCCTCCGGCTGAATCATCAATCGCCTCCCGCTACGGAACTCATCGCCGCAATAAAACACTTCGGACTTCTACGACGCCGCCACTACATCCATAGAGGCTCCCGTCGCAAGTTTCTCTACAACTCCACTGCAGCAAACAGTATCCCATCTCTCTGGACCGACTACAGCTCCCGCACTTCCGCATTCCGTCACCACAACAACTCACCACGTCATCAGGAGAACCACTACGTACATGCCTTCAACCTTCGCCCGGTAGCAACTTCCTCCATGCAAACTTCAAAACAAAAGCCTCTGAAAATAGCCCTGTTCAACACAAGATCCCTCAACAATAAAAGCCTCATCTTAAATGAATTCATCACTGACAAACAACTGGACTTCCTCTGTCTGACCGAAACCTGGCATAAACCCTTGGAATATTTCACACTCAACCAAACCACACCTACTGGATATTCATACATGGACAACCCACGCTCTAAGGGCCGAGGAGGAGGAATTGCAGCCATACACCGTCAAGACCTCAACCCTCGGCCACTCTCCATCACTGCTGCACCATCTTTTGAACATCTGGCATTTAAACTCCCCGGTCCAAAACCCCTCATCATTGCTATCATCTACCGTCCACCCAAACCCAACCCAAACTTTCTGTCAGATTTCTCAGAATTCTTCACACAACTGTCTTCACTCTCCCCATCCATCCTACTCCTAGGTGACTTTAATATCCACATTGACTCCCCTGACTG
Source organism: Centropristis striata (assembly GCF_030273125.1). Classification (NCBI taxonomy): domain Eukaryota; kingdom Metazoa; phylum Chordata; class Actinopteri; order Perciformes; family Serranidae; genus Centropristis; species Centropristis striata. Next base: position 26,680,738 of record NC_081521.1, on the reverse strand, counting down.
TAAAAGTACAACAGACTTTCTGGACATTCTCAACTGTTTCAACCTCACCCAACATGTAAATTTCCCCACCCACCGCCGTGGGCACATTCTGGACCTGGTTTGTTCCACTGGCCTCAATATTGACAACCTCTCACACACTGACCTCACCATCTCCGACCACCTGACCATCATCATGGACATCAACATTCCCAGCCCCCAACCCAAACAAAACCGCACTATAACCTTTCGCAACCTCAAGTCTCTCTGTCCAACCACCCTCTCCACATGCATATCCAACACCATAGCTGACTCTACCCTCCCTGAAAACCCAACTCCAATAGACCTCGTCAACCTGTACAACCACACTCTGTCCACCTGCCTCAACCAGCTTGCTCCCATAAAAACAAAAAATGTCTCATTCACTCACTCTGCCCCCTGGTACACTCCCGAACTTCACCAACTAAAGAAACAGCGCAGAAAACTGGAACGCCTTCACAAGAAAACTGGACTCACTGTACACTACCAAGCCTACAAAGACCATATCCACCAATACAAGTCAGCACTAAACGAAGCCCGTTCCACCTTCTACTCCGGCATCATTCACTCTGGCTCCTCCAACCCCCGCACTCTGTTTTCTACAATAAACAAGCTCCTCAAACCCATGGACCACATCTCACACTCCTTCACCCTGGAAAAATGCAATAACTTTCTATCATTCTTTCACTCAAAAGTTGACAATATACACAGCCAGCTTGCCACCTCCTCCTCCGTCAGCCTCAACCCACAACTTTCATCTCCTTCACTAACAGACCATTGTCTTTCTTCCTTCTCACCCATAACAGCATCTGACCTCTCCAATATTTTCTCAAGCATTAAACACCCCACCTGCCCCCTGGACCCCATTCCCTCCATCCTCGTCAAAGCTTGCCTCCCCTGTCTCACCCCACTCATAACCAACATCATAAACTCCTCCCTCACCTCTGGTACGGTTCCCTCCTGTTTCAAGCTTGCTGCCATCACACCCATCCTCAAGAAGCCCGGCCTGGACCCTGATAACCCCGACAATTTCAGACCCATTTCAAACCTCCCATTTCTCTCAAAAATTCTAGAACGTTCTGTTGCCGCTCAACTCCAGCACTACCTCCACTCCAATCAACTCTACGAAATATTCCAATCTGGCTTCCGTACCCACCACAGCACCGAAACCGCTCTACTCAAAGTGACCAACGACCTCCTGCTCGCCTCTGACTCCGGCTCCCTCAACATTCTCCTCCTCCTCGACCTCAGCGCTGCTTTTGACACCATCAACCACACCATCCTCCTCAGCCGTCTGCAATCATGCATTGGTATCACTGGCTCAGCACTCTCCTGGTTTAAATCCTACCTCTCTGATAGATTTCACTACATCTCCATCAATAACTGCAAATCCCATATCATCCCTGTCACACATGGTGTCCCCCAAGGCTCGGTGCTTGGTCCCCTCCTATTCATCCTGTACATGCTACCCCTCGGGCACATCATACGCCACCATGGACTACAATTTCATTGCTATGCAGACGATACTCAACTCTACCTCTCCACAAAAACCATCACTCCCGCCACTCTGCTCACCATCACAAACTGCCTCACCGACATAAAAACCTGGATGAACAGCAACTTTCTCAAACTCAACTACAACAAATCAGAAATCATAGTCATTGGCCCCAAATCCCGCCTCCCCTCTTCCCAGGACTTCTCACTGAACATTGATGGACACACAGTCACCCCCTCCCCCTCTGTCCGAAATCTCGGCGTCACCATGGATCCAACTCTCTCCTTCAAATCACACATCAAGAACATCACCAAAACATCCTTCTTCCACCTCCGCAACATCTCACGTCTTCGCCCAATCCTGTCCTCCTCCGCTGCAGAAACATTAATTCACGCTTTCATAACCTCCAGACTGGACTATTGCAACAGCATTCTCTACGGCCTCCCCTCCACCAACCTTCAAAAACTGCAATATGTCCAAAATTCAGCTGCTCGTTTACTCACCCACTCCCGCTCCAGAGACCACATCACGCCCATCCTTCAGCACCTTCACTGGCTCCCTATCCAGCACAGAATCCACTTTAAGATCCTGCTCATCACCTACAAAGCCCTCAATAACCTTGCTCCCCCATACCTCACAGATCTGCTCCAACGTCACGCCCCCACCCGCAACCTCAGATCTTCAGACGCCAACCTACTCACCCCCATCACCAGGACCAAGCACCGCACCATTGGCGACAGAGCCTTCTCCACTGCTGCCCCAACCCTCTGGAACTCCCTCCCGACTCACATCCGCAATTCCGACTCCCTCCATGCCTTCAAAAACCAACTCAAAACCCACCTTTTCAAAATAGCTTACAATACCTGAACTCATAATCTCTCATCTCTGTTTAGTTGTTTTCTTCTGTATTTTTGTGTTTGTTTGTGTCTAATTTCCTGTCATGTAAAGCGACTTTGAGTGCCTTTAAAAGCGCTATAAAAATTTAATGTATTATTATTATTATTATTATTCTCTCATTAGGTGGAAGCTTTACAATAAATAATCAGAGAAAGAGAGAGAGAGAGAGGCTGATCCACACATGGTACTTCCAATACATGAGTATTGGAAAGTGTGAACCATGTGGACACAACCATGAGTTTTTTCTTTACAGTAAATGAGGTTAAACAGAAAGAGAAGAGCTGTATCTCCGCCTCTGGGGAAGTGTGAGTGTGTGTGTGTGTGTGTGTGTGTGTGTGAGAGAGAGAGAGAGAGAGAGAGAGAGAGAGAGAGAGGCTGGCTGGCTGGCTGGTGTGTGTGTGTGTGTGTGTGTGTGTGTGTGTGTGTGTGTGTGCTTCTTTAGTTTCAACCCAAACGTCTCTGCCTGCATTCTTCTCGTGGCGGGTGGCGCGAGCAGAGCATCAGAGAGAGAGAGAGAGGGACGGAGAGAGGGGGGAGTGACAGACATACACACAGAAAGAGATTGGAGGAGTCCGAGAAGAAGCCGAAACTTGACTGCAGGCGCCCCTGAACAGGTTGGTTCCATCTCTGTCACAATCTTATTCTTGTAATATGTCTGCATAGGGACTTAACGGTGCGCCTGCGGTACTCAGTTTAAACCTTATTATGGACACTTCAGTGTATTAAATCTCCATTAACATAAAATCCTCGTTTAACTTGTAGTTTTACAGTGATAATCGCACGTGCGGCATCTTCTTTGGCTTCCTTAATTAATCTTTTTCATAAAAAAAACCCACAGACCTTAATATTGATGTTATTGCGCGTATTCCACTAGATATCAGCAGCCAAACCAAATGCATCGATTTTCCACCACCACAAGGCTATAATGTAAGCTTTATTATGACACTTGCGTTGAAGATGTTTTCCCTTCTGGACGCATGCAGTGCAATGATCACCCTGCCGTCCAGTTCTGCAGAGTCGTTCCCATGTGCATGAAGCTGGAATTGGGATGATTGCAGCAGAGATGAAAACAAAAGGGAGGTTTTGCGCGTACGTCATGAGAGCAGTTTCCAATAATGATCCAGTCACACTATAATTTGAGTGATAACGATTATTTTCTCCACTTCTCATTGGTATTCATGGGTTCTGTTATGATCCTGTCATGTGCAGCTCAGATGAGACACATTTCCCCGCACTGATGTGGCAAAGCAAGATGCATGAACCAAAATGCAGCCATATAGTTTACTCAGGTTTTAGTCACTTATTGCCACTTACTATAACCTATTTATAAGTGAAGTCAGGTTGTTAGGTCACCAAACCTGAAAGACGGCACGCGATCACCTCAGGAAATTGCTTCACACCAGGTCTATTTTTATTTTTATTTTTTTTTACCTCCGGTGGTTTGCTGGGCGGGTACACTCACTGTCCTCCTCATTGTAATGCTGCACATGCCATTAACATGATGTAGCCATATAACCAGTTGGACTTGATGTCAGGGCGAGACAGAGAGGGGGGGGGGGGAAGAGGAATTCATAAGATTATTTGTGTGTGCTACTAAATCAGCTCATTCTTTGTGTGCAGCGGACAGGTGTGCGCGTACTAGTGATGTTAAAGGGACCCCGCCAAATTCTGATATTTTTTTCCTCTTACCTGTCCTGTAGTGCAGTTTATATACAGTCAGATCTAAACGACAAAAAAAAAGTTCCTATACGTGAAACTGCTCGTAACAAGCCTCTGTGGACTATCTCGAGTAACCAGCTCATGGGTTCTGGTAAGATATATTCCTGTTGAGTTTTTTTTAATGCATTTTTGCCATTATACTTCCATTATATTTGAGAGGAGGCAGACATCTCCAACACCCCACACCAACACAATCTAGTAAATGGAAAAAATGTGTATTCTTGAGTTTAAGGTGGACTGTCCCTTTAAAACTATTGCGATAAAAATAGCTTATTAGCCTTTTATTGTTCACATGACAGCCTACAATCAGCTGTTACACTATATCTCAATGTATTATAAGTCATACAATGTTTATGTGTCATCATATATTTTATTTTATTCTTTAGATACATTTTTTTCTTTCCTCTCAGTAGTAATGTATTTGTTGTAACATTGTGGGAAAGTCTAGTAATTTGTGATTTTTCTTGTTAGCCTAATAGGCTATGACATGCACTTTTAAGTGTCAATAAAGCTAATTAGCATGAGAGAGAAAGAGAGAGAGAGCGAGAGAGAGAGACCTTGGTTGAAAGCAGAGCATATGGTTTAGTGACGTAACGCCGGTCGTTGCGGACGCTTTAACAACATTGCTCCTGTGTGTGTGTGTGTGTGTGTGAGAGTGAGTGTGAGTGAGTGTGTGTGTGTGCAGCTCAGGATTACATCCGCCATAGCCTTACCCACAAACCGTGTCCTCTCCGATGCACGCACCATAAATAAATAAACAATAAACAATGAACGCCGCGACCGCCGTCACCTGCCTGCTCGTCGCCGGCTTCAGCTGCTACCTCTACGGCAGCGATGTGTTGTTATCGCTGCTCCGTGTCTCTTTTGCAGAAACCTCCATGCCCGAGCCGGGAGCTGCTCCGCGGCGGAGCCCGCAGGGAGTCCCCTACACCGACCTGCAGCACATCGTCAACGCCGACGGACTGCACCTGTTCTGCCGCTACTGGGAGCCCGCTGGCCCTCCAAGGTCAGTAGAGAATTTAGCGCGAAAACTAACGGATTAAGTGTCTCTGTTTTGCAGTATTGTCCCTCTGCATGTGCGTACAGTAGGATATGAGTGTGGGAGATGGAGAGATGGAGTAGGCTACCAAGTGTTGGGCTCATTTTGTCTAATTGAATCCTGAGTTGCTGAGGATAAAAGCCTAATATGCACATGATTGCTTTCAGTACTAGAGTCACATGAGGACTTAAACTTTCTTGTGAGGTCGAGCGTGTGTTAATGTTTAGTGTGTGTGTGTGTGTGTGTGTGTGTGTGTGTGTGTGTGTGTAGCTCAGGACCCAGCTGTAATAAATTGGCACAGTTGGGTTTATAATCTCTAACTGTGCCTGGTCAGTGCTAGTGCACACAGAGACTATATAACCAACACCAACAGTTTTTTCGATTAAGGTTTCATATTCAAACAGTTCCCTATGAGCCTTATCAGCTCTGGTCTGGTTGTTTGACCGGTTTAATCAGTATTGCTCATCCTCCATAGACTGCCACGGTAACATCAACAAGACAAAATGTGTCTTTTTAAACATTTAATCTTCCTACTGGTTACATACTGAAGACAAACTGGCTAAAAAGCAGTTGTTGAGCTGTAATTCAGTAACTCAACAGTAATAAACGCACATTTGATACACAGCCATGTTCACAACAAGAACACATCGTCCTCACATCTTTATTACAAGTCATATTAAAGGCCTGGTCTGGTACATTATGTCAGTAATCAGTTACTCCTTAACTACATATATGCAACAAGAAAACATTACTAGGTCAAAATAAGACAACAAAGTGGTTAAAGTATGAAAACAGGGTATAGAATAACATTCATCTGTAATAAATTGGGGCAGTTTAGTCTCATTCAGTGACCCAAGCTCGTTAACAACAGATTTATGTTAATCTCCTCATATTGGCAACTACCAGATGCACCAGTGAGTCATACTGGGTGTGACCTAGAAACAAACCGTATTTTTTCAGCGGGCAGAACAAGTTAAACAATATAACATAACATAACGTCATTTAGAGAGGACACACGTCCAACAAGGCTAATGGTGCATTTACATGCTCATTAAATAGTCCCTTTTCCCAAGAAGACGATCTGGCTTCGGTGTGCTCAAGTCGTAATGTGGAAACAACATGGACGCAAAGAAAATGTGTTGTATTTTGTTGCGTTTTTGCGTAAAGAACACATTTATAGCTGTTTGCAGTATCAAGAGAGGAATGAAGTATGATTGAGAAACTAATTTTTCGGATTATTCTTAATCAACATGAATGCAGAACAAATTCCCAGTGTGACAGTGTTAACGGAAGTGAAAAATACTTTGTGTATCCTCCTTGTGTTTCAGATGTACTCTGAAATATGATGGGTTCTTCCCTGACCCATGCTTCCTCTTTCTCCCAAGTCTCATACAATTCTGCTGAAAAACAGTAAAGATAAGGACAGACTTACTTCATTGGTGGAAGTAAGAAATCAAAAAGCACATTTACTGGGAATGGTGATCTTCTCTTGACTTTACTATTGAGGAATAGTGATCAGCTTTTTGGGGTGTACAACACAATGGAGAAGGTTACAGATTTCAGTTAAAAACTAACTTAGTTGCACTTTGTGTTTGTTGCTCACTATTCACTAGATTCAAATGTAATAATTTACAGTACAGCACACATTCGACTGCATTTAAGGAACACTCAGAAACGGTTGGTTGTGGTTTTCCCCCCCTCACTCGATTTTGAAAACCCCCACTGTCCAAACATGAGGAAATGCTGGCTATCAAATGACAACATCTGTCTCCTCGTACCCATAGATCTTTGTGTTTGGAGGTTGCTCCTTGTAGTTGCGCTGAGCAACATTGTCAGCGTAATTAATATCATCATAGTTCATTTACAAAAGGCCTGAGATCCTGACTCATCGGGCATTCTGGTGTGTGAAAGAGTATAAATGCTGTCTCTTAGCCAAAAAGACACCTAACAATACAAGTAGATGATTAATGATTTATTAAAAAAAACACTCTGTGCTCGTGATATATAGTCTGCTGTTGGAGGCCCCTTTGCTATGAACTCTCGGGCCATGGCGGAGCATGAAACAGAACCCAGATGTCATTCTTTGAAGGGATAGTTCAGATTTTTTTGAAGTTGGGTTGTATGAGGTATTTATCCATCATCAGTGTATTACTTACAGTAGATGGCGGTCGGCATGCTACCAGTTTGGATAAATAAGCATAGAAGCTAAAATATGTACTGCTGTGGATTAGGGCAGTGTTAAAAGCACGTTATCAGTTGATTGTATGTATGTATATTTAGATTATTTTTAACACTTAACCTTGCTGATCTTTTATCTGTGCTCTCTTCAAAACTACCAGACTCCTTTGACAAAAACTGTAATTTTACCTTGCAGAACACATGAGTTGCTAGTCTTCTGCTGCCTCGATTGGTTAGTTTGTTTGTGTCATTGTGTTACCTCTGTGCTATTCCTTTAAGCTCACTTACAAACCACACAGTTGCATGCAGTGTGAGTGCACTGAGGAGATGTAACAGGAAGGCCTACAAAACATCTGGAGTCAAGACATTACTGATCTCTCCCACTCACACACATGAGGCTCACACATTTCAGTAGAGCAGTGACTCATTAACTGACACTGTGTATGTGGCTCTGCTGCATAGATTGCCCAATAAACTGACACTCATGGTTTGCAATAGTATGTGGGTAGGCATGTGTGTTTATTCTGCAGTCATCCATGATTATTGATGCATTTGCACATACAAATGCTCTTATATGAGTGTATGTGAGCAGCAAACCTTGGGATGCTGTTTTTGTGGGTGCTCAGGCATTATTAAAAAACATTTGACCTTATAATTAAACACAATACCTCTGAGGACAGACCTTATTGTCGTATAACAGAAGCCATTTCCCAAACTTGAGCCCACACGCCTCCAAGAACAGAAATTCACTACTCGCCATATATTTCAAGCCTGTCAACAAAGAGTCTTGGAATTGAATAACCAACTCTGAAAGTGTTTCCTACTCGTCCTGCCAAAAACAATCAATAAACTAAAAAACAAATTTGATTGGCATACCGTAACAGCTTTTTTTCTTCTTCTGCACTGCAAATCATGTTTTTTTGGAAGTAAAAGCTGAATCACTGCAGGCTTAAAATAGCTGCAGATCCCTCTGTGTTGTAACCGTTTTAGAGCCAAGGCTTTGGATGGCTTATATAAGACTGACTGGAGGCCAGCCAATGACCATGCAAGCACTCATGGTACAGAGGCATGCAAGCCTCCATGAAATGCTGTGCATCGTGATGCGTATATCTGTCGACCAATGTGTGCTTTTTTACAGCTGATATAAGTAGATATATATTGTGTTCGCCAAGTTTGTTATGAGGATTCTGAAATTCCATTAAAAACTGTAGACAAACAACTTTAGAAGCTGCACTTAGACTTTCACAGGAAATTAAAATTCTTCACTGAAGCCCAGACTAATTATTTTTGAGCTGAGCTAGCAGCTCCTTGTGTAAAGTTGGTTTACTGCAGGTTTTACAAGCTGACAAAACAGAAGCTATTCAGTTAAATCGCACCCTCACCATTACCCGAACTGATTTATTGTTCTTAATATGCTATTGCCTATGTTTGTCCGAGTATAATAGTTGATAGTTCAGAGTGAAACAGCTTCTCCTTAACACGCTGCCATTTAAAACCCTCTTAATGCAAAATCCTAGTTTCACACAGGATGTCATCAGAGAGTAAAACTGCTGAGCAAGTGCCACTGAAGGAGAGACTCCAGCCTGTTGTCTATCGTGCAGCCTACACTTAACCGTGAAAGAAATACTGTAATACACACCTCCTGCTTTAATTCAAACTGCCCCTGCACTCTGATGTGTCACAATAAAAGAGTTCTCTGTGGTCGGGATGGATGCAGCCTCCAGACTCACAGCAACCCACTCACTGCAGCAGTCAGATTAGTAATTTAACACAATGTGACACAGCATGTCAGAACCCAATTTGTGAAATCTCTCTGGATGCAGTTCAGCCATAAGCTTATAGCATTATGAGTATTTAAGTTAAAAAGTGGTTATGGCAATTGGCATGAATGGGGAAAAAGGAATTAGAAGTGCTTGGTATACACTGTTGATGTTTTTCAATTACAAGTTTCATATAGAAGCCTCAAAAACTGCCATACTTTATGCAAAGCAGCAGTAAAATTTATCTCTTTGACTTTTTTTGATAAGAATAGTTTGATATCAGCCACAGTAGCAGCTGCTGCAGTGATAAGCTTTGACGATCAAAGTAATCTCCAGACAAGAGATTTGCCATTCGACAGTTCATTCAGACGAAAGCCAAGCTTCTCAAACACATTATGAAATAATCTAGAGTGATACAAATTTAGTGAGAGAGTATGTCTGAGCCTTAACTTTGCTTGTTAACTTTTAAGTGAACTAGGACACAGTTGCAAGATTGTCAGACAATGATTAATTAATGGTTAATGGGGGTTGGCTATTGGTCAGACCAAAAATATCTAAATTAGTTTTCTAATATCCTACTTGATTATTGGATACCCTGAAACAAATCAATACAAGACAGCAGCTAACAATAATTTCAATAAAATTGTGATGTGATGTGCT